>NC_061510.1:343075348-343104972 GCF_022539505.1 Lolium rigidum
AGTTCATATAGTTCCCTAAAAGAAAGAATGCTCCCTGGCCAGATGCTTGATGTCTTGGCTCAGCCAATGATGCAAAGGCTGAGGCAAAAACTTGGATAAGAACAGATACTAAAATGTGTGATTTAAATGGAATGCTTATGATGGTATACTAAAATAGAGATATTCACATTAGGGAATCATGTAAATGAATGCCACTGTGGTATCCTTTGAAGAAAATGGACTGTTTCTGATGGTTTTAAAAGGCTAGGTGGTGCTAGGTGATTAAGTTGGCTACCAAGACTTGTCTCATCCGGTTAGCTGGGATATGCTATGTGTTGTTGCTTGTTTAGGCATATCTATCACTTACTGGATTTACTCGGTTCTTGATTGGCCTCTCTTTTGCCAGCATCACTTGGTCTATATACCAAGTGATGAATAATCCCTTTGGAGCATCTCGCTCCATGCATGCTATGTGTGTTTGAGCATCTTGACTTATGTCACCATGGTTGCTGGTTTGGTGGTGTTTTGAACTCAGCTGAGTAATGATAAATTTCTATTTCTTGTTGGCTTTGATGAAAATAGAGATATCCACAGTAGGGGATCATGTAAATGAATGCCACTGTGGTATCCTTTGAAGAAAAAGGACTGTTTCTGATGGTTTTAAAAGGCTAGGTGGTGCTAGGTGATTAAGTTGGCTACCAAGACTTGTCTCATCCGGTTAGCTAGGATATGCTATGTGTTGTTGCTTGTTTAGGCATATCTATCACTTACTTGGATTTATCGGTTCTTGATTGGCCTCTCTTTTGCCAGCATCACTTGGTCTATATACCAAGTGATGAATAATCCCTTTGGAGCATCTGCTCCATGCATGCTATGTGTGTTTGAGCATCTTGACTTATGTCACCATGGTTGCTGGTTTGGTGGTGTTTTTGTACTTGCCGATGATTAGATGGTTGGTCGATATCACTCGTACACTCGGGGGTGGAGCAAGTGAGCCTGGTGTGATGGCACAAACATCAATATCTTGTGCATCCTACCTGGCCTCACTTACTCCATCCCTGGATGTTAATATTTGTTTCGACCAACAAAGTATGAGGCATATGCTATTTAGTTGATACCACTTTGGCTCTTTCTTCCATTTTAGTGCCGATGATTAGAATGTTCGGTCAATCAGTACACTCCGGGTGTCGCTAGTGAGCCTGGTGTGATGGCACAAATATCAATCTCTTGTGCATCCTACCCGGCCTCACTAACGCCATCCCGGGATGTTCATATTTGTTTCGACCAACAAAGTATGAGGCATTCCATTTAGTTCATACTAGCTACTTCTTAATTGCATTGGCCTTTCTTCCATTCTAGTGCCGATGATTAAATTGTTTGGTCACTTGTACACTCCGGGATGGGGCCACCGAGCCCGGTGCGATGGCACAAATATCAATCTCTTGTGCATCCTACCTGGCCTCGCCGACCCCATCCCCGAATGTTAATATTTCTTTCGACCAACAAAGTATGAGGCATATGATATCTAGTTGAGATACCACTTGGCTCTTTCTTCCATTTTAGTGCCGATGATTAGAATGTTTGGTCACCTATACGCCGCAATATACTTTGTAGACGGGCCCCCCTTTCCCCGGCCGCCGTTCCGTGAACGAGTCTTTGACGAGACAACAACGCCGACATGCCTCTCCGGCGCAGAACCACGCCAGTCCCAGCCGCCTCTCTTGTGGCCGCGTCTCCTGCGCCATGCACTCTTCGCCTTCTTGCCCGGTGAACAATAGACTGATCGTTGGAATAAGGAAGCCGATGACGGCCGATCGCAATCTAATCTTGCGACCGGCCGTCATCGGTTTCCTTATTCCAACGATCAGTCTATTGGTTCACCGGGCAAGAAGGCGAACAGTGCAGGACGCGGGACACACGGCCACAAGGGAGGCGGCTGGGACTGCCGTGGTTCTGCGCCGGAGAGGCAGATCGGCGTTGTTGTCTCGTCAAGGACCCGTTCACGGAACGGCGGCCGGGGAAAGGGGGCCCTTCCGCAAAGTATACTCGCGGCGTATACCGCAACTATGGTTTCTGACCATAGTATTTGTGTTGACCAACAATGTATGAGGCACTTATTCCATTTTGTCATTCCATTTGCTTTGGTATTTCCAAAATGCCGATGATTAAAATGTTTGGTCCCCGTACACTCTGGGGTGGCGTAAGTGAGCCTGGTAAGATAGCACAAATATCAATCTCTTGTGCATCGGACTTGGTCTCGCTTACGCCATCCCTGAATGTTAATATTTGTGTTGACCAACAATGTATGAGGCACTTATTCCATTTTGTCATTCCATTTGCTTTGGTATTTTCAAAATGCCGATGATTAAAATGTTTGGTCACCGTACACTTGGGGGTGGCGTAAGTGAGCCTGGTAAGATAGCACAAATATCAATCTCTTGTGCATCGGACTTGGTCTCACTTACGCCATCCCTAAATGTTAAGACTTGTGTTGACCAACAATGTATGAGGCATTTATTCCATTTCTCTTGTGCATCGGACTTGTTGGTCTCACTTTCTTCCATTTTAATCATAGTAGGAACCGGATGAAGACCCCGATGCAAGCGAGCCTGGTGGGTAGAGAGGAGGGAGCAAAGGAGGAACCGGATGAAGACTACTTTGTATCTCGAAATTGTGAATTTTGTATGAATTAAGAGTTGTATGCAAAACATTTGACACTTGCAACTATATATGTATCTCGATCGGGCTCTAAGTACTGTGATGATGATGTCTACATTATATATGTGCAATGTACATGCTATTTATATTATATCTGCATATTTCTATATGTTGTTGTATATAACCTGTATATTGCTTGTCTATAAACTGCATGTGTATAGCAGGCAGCACAAAATCGTGTATAATACAAGCAAGTTCTGTGGCGCACTGAAAATCAATTCTGTGGCGCACGCTTTTCTGTGGCGCACCCAAGCACCCGTGCGCCACAAAAACCTTAATTCTGTGGGGCATGGGTCGGTGCGCCACATAAACCTTAATTCTGTGGCGACGTTTCTGTGGCGCACCCCCCATGCGCCACAGAATCCATTTTTAGTGCGCCACTGATGAGGCTTTTCCTACTAGTGCAATGATGCGCACATAAGGTTGAGAGTTGAAGCAAAAAGAGCATCAAAAAGCAAGTATGAAACAAATTTAAGTCTAACCCGCTTCCTATGCATAGGAATCTTGTACACAAATAAATTCATGAAGAACAAAGTGACAAGCATAAGAAGATAAAACAAGAGTAACTTCAAAATTTTCAACATATAGAGAGGTATTTTAGTACCATGAAAATTTCCACAACCATATTTTCCTCTCTCATAATAATTTCCAGTAGCATCATGAACAAACTCAACAATATAACTATCACATACAGCATGCTTTTCATGATCTACAAACACATAATTTTTATCAAGCTCAAAAATAATGGGATTAAAACTTTCAAACCCACTTTTATCAATAATATAACAAGATGATTGATCAATCTCAAAAGATATGGGACTCCTAGATAAAGTCAAGATCTTTCCAATCCCATTTTCATTAGTGGTATAATTAATATTATCAAGTAACATAGGACCATTCTCTAGAGCTTTATCATAAACATTTGCTAAGCAAAACTCTTTAGTACCATGCATTTCGACATCAGGCACAAACAAAGCATTATCATAAGATTTATCAAAATAGCATGGATTATCATAGATAACAGTAGCATAATTATTCTCACAAGTTTTACTCATAGGGAATATTGCAAGAGAATCCACAGGAACATAACATTCATCCTCCTTTGGTAGGCATGGAGGACAATCAAATAGTGTAAGAGATAAAGAGTTACTCCCATTAGAAGGTTGGCATGGGTAGCTAATCCATTCTTCCTCCTTTTGTTCATCACTCTCCTCCTATTTTTCATCCAATGAGCTTTCAGGTTCATCAATTTCTTCTTTCACAGGTTCCTGCAAATTGTGAATGCATTCTTGTGCATTAATGAGTCTCTCTTTATAATCAATGATATAAGGATTATCACTTTAACTTTCTATGCAAAAATTAAGGATAGAAGAGACATAATCTTTAAGATTATTACAAGCAACACAGATTTCATAATTTTTAGACATGAAGGATTCTATTTCAGAAGCTCCCATAAATAAGACAAATTGTTCTACCTCTTCGAACCCAAAATGAATATAGTTATTCCAATTGTAGTTCTTAATTAAAACTTCTTCACTAAAGCCACATTGGAATTTCAGATGTTTAGTATCCTGTTTAGAGCAACAGTTTATATCATGGCGTTTAAGCAAGATTTTAGCAATTGTATTCAATTTTTCTATCACAGCACTCATGACTTTACCCGTTCTTGATTCTCTATAATTCATATATATTTCAATAAGCTCCAAATAGGTTGTGGGTTCTCCCATAACAACAGTTTTTAATTTTTCGGTTTTTCAAATTTTTATGGATTTTTGGGTATATAAGAAGAATAAAACAAAACAAAAAGAAACTAGACAAAAGTAAACTAAGCAAAACAATACTAGACAGAAATAAACTAAGCACAAATAAACTAGACAAAAGTAAACTAAGCAAAATAAAATAAAATAAAATAAAATAAAAACAGAGAGAGAGGTAGAGTGTACTCCCCAGGTGAACTTATGAGTAGAGCTATGCCTCCCCGGCAACGGCGCCAGAAAATAGTCTTGATAACCCACAAGTATAGGGGATCGCAACGGTCTTCGAGGGAAGTAAAACCCAAATTTATTGATTCGACACAAGGGGAGGTAAAGAATACTTATAAGCCTTAACAACCGAGTTGTCAATTCAGCTGCACCTGGAAAAGCACTAGTAACAGGGGTGATGTGAAAGGAGCAGTAATATGAGAGCAATAGTAATAGTAACAAAGCAGCGAATAATGATGAATACGGAGGCAATGGCACCGAGAAAATAGTTGATACTACTTCCAATGACATATAGAACGAGTATATGATGATAAGAGATGGACCGGGGTTCCCAAGCAATCTACACTAGTGGTAACTCTCAAATAACAAGTAACAAGTGTTGGGTGAACAAATTACAGTTGGGCAATTGATAGGATTGAAATAGCATTAAGACAGAACATCAAGTCTATTAATCATGTAGGTATGTTTTCCATATATAGTCATACGTGCTCGCAATGAGAAACTTGCATAACATCTTTTGTCCTACCAGCCGGTGGCAGTCGGCCTCTAGGAAATCTACTGGTAATTAAGGTACTCCTTTTAATAGAGCACCGGAGCAAAGCATTAACACTTGGTGAAAACATGTGATCCTCATACCTACGCCTTCCCCTCCAGTTATCCCGATTCTCTGTCACTCCGGGGCCTCGGGTTCCGGACATAGACATGTGCAAACAACTTGTAGATACAATCTAAGCAATAATTATAGAGCTTAAATCTAAGATCATGCCACTCGTGCACTAGTGACAAGCATTAAACACAACAAGATTGCAGCAACAATAACTTCACAAACTTATATAGATAGACTAATCATAATGTAACAATCCATCGGATCCCAACAAATACAACACCGATTACATCAGATGGATCTCAATCATGTAAGGCAGCTCATGAGATCATTGTATTGAAGTACATGGAAGAGAGAGTACCAACTAGCTACTGCTAGAACCCGTAGTCCATGGGGGAACTACTCACGGAGCGTGATGGAGGCGGTGGCGTCGATGGAGATGACTTCCGGGGGCACTTCCCCGTCCCGGCGGCGTGCCGGAACAGAGACTTCTGTCCCCCGAAACGGAGTTTCGCGATGGCGGCGGCGCCCCTGGAGTCTTTCTGGAGTTTCGTCAATTGGTCTCGGGTTTTTAGGTCGCGAGGGATTTTATAGGCGAAGAGGCGGCGCAAGGGGGTGCCTGGGTGGTCCACACCATAGGGGGGCGCCCCCCCTTGGCCGCGCCGCCATATGGTGTGGGGCCCCCCTGGCCCTTCTCCGTCTCTCCTTCGGTGTTCTGGGTCCGTCTCGGTGAAATAGGAAGTTTGGCTTTTGTTTCGTCGAATTCCAAGAATATTGCCCGAATAGCCTTTCTGGAACCAAAAACAGCAGAAAACAGGAACTGGCACTTCGGCATCTTGTTAATAGGTTAGTCCGGGAAAATGCATAAAATTATTATAAAGTGTGAGCAAAACATGTAGGTATTGTCATAAAACTAGCATGGAACATCAGAAATTATAGATACGTTGGAGACAAATCAACGTTGGCATCAAAAGAAGTACACGAGAGTTGCAGCAATGGATAACTTTTAATCTAATGGAAATCCGAGTCTAAACGTGACGGCTATGGGGGTATTTAAAGGAGGAAAAGGTGGGGTTTCGGCCAGCCATGCATATGGTGGCCGAACCAAACCCTAGAAGGCCTTTCCCCCTTTAATACGGACTCTAAAAAGTGCCTAACTTAATTCCTGCGAAAATAGGTGACGCAGCACCATATTATGCTATGGACGAAATTATGAAGTGGAAAACTCTATATTTCGTCCGTGTCTTCATCTCCTCTTATGGTGGCTTCAAAGCTCTGAAATCTCCACTTGCGGCGTCATTTTCAATCCTCAAATGCTTGCTGCCATCTCCTCCATTCGTTATCATGATCCAATGCTTGTCCTCCTCATCCATGCTTGGTCCATCATTCCTAAGAGTAACAAACATATCTGATTTAGGCAGCATCATATTCTCATGTATGTGAGGAATAGTTCCAAGAAACGGAAGTACCTGATAGTTAAGTTGTTTGGCACGAGCTCGAGTGATTGGTCCTTGTATTTGTGGGGTTGTAGGTACAGCGGTTGTATCAAGAGATGGGATGTCCTCATCATGCCCCCCTTCTTGAATTGAAGTCGTCCTTGACGAAAGCTCCTCTTCTTCACCAAAGTAAGGCTTCAAATCTGCAATGTTAAAAGTAGGACTAACCGGACCCAATTCTGCAGGAAGCTCAAGTTTATATGCATTATCATTTATTTTCTCTAACACCTTAAAAGAACCAGCAGCGCGTGGCATTAGTTTAGACTTGCGCAATTCAGGAAAACGATCTTTGCGCAAATGCAACCAAACAAGATCACCAACATCAAACACAACATGCTTTCTTCCTCTATGCCCAGCAATTTTATACTTAGCATTCATGCGTTCGATGTTGTCTTTAGTAGTCTCATGCAATTTTGCACCGAAGATGGTAAAGGCAACAAATCAATAGGTGCACGTGGTACAAAACCATACACAATATCAAAAGGGCACATCTTAGTGGTAGAATGCAGCGAACGATTGTAAGCAAATTCACTATGAGGTAAACATTCTTCCCACAATTTTAAGTTATTCTTCAAAACAGCCCGCATCATAGTAGACAATGTTCTATTTACTACTTCAGTTTGTCCATCAGTTTGGGGATGACATGTAGTACTAAACAGCAATTTAGTCCCCAACTTAGCCAATATCTCCAAAAGTGGCTAAGGAACTTAGTATGACGATCAGAAACAATAGTATTTGGCACACCATGTAAACGCACAATTTCGCGAAAGAACAAATCAGCAACATGTGTAGCATCATCAGTTTTGTGACATGGAATAAAGTGTGCCATCTTAGAAAACCTATCCACAACAACAAAGATACTATCCCTCCCCTTCGTGTACGAGGCAAACCCAAAACGAAATCCATAGAAATATCCTCCCAAGGTACACTAGGTACAGGAAGAGGCATATATAAACCATGTGGATTAAGTCGAGACTTAGCTTTTTGACATGTAGTGCAGCGTGCCACAAATATCTCAACATCTCGACGCATATGTGGCCAAAAGAAGTGTGTAGCAAGTACATCCTCCGTCTTCTTCACACCAAAGTGACCCATCAATCCTCCTCCATGCGCCTCCTGCAACAACAAAAGACGAACGGAACTATCTGGGATGCATAGTTTGTTAGCACGAAACACATATCCATCATTGAGGACGAATTTGTTCCATGTTCTACCATCTCTACAATTCAACAACACATCTTTGAAATCAGCATCATGCAAGTATTGTTCCTTTATAGTTTCTAATCCAAAAATCTTGAAGTCGAGTTGAGATAGCATAGTATAATGGCGCGACAAAGCATCAGCAATAATATTATCTTTACCCTTTTTGTGTTTGATAACATAAGGAAAAGACTCAATAAATTCAACCCACTTTGCATGGCGACGATTCAACTTAGCTTGACTACGAATATGCTTCAAAGATTCGTGATCAGAATGTATAACAAATTCTTTAGGCCATAAATAATGTTGTCAAGTTTCTAATGTCCGAACCAGCGCATATAATTCTTTATCATAAGTAGAATAGTTCAGACTAGGCCCACTCAATTTCTCACTAAAGTATGCAACAGGATTGCCCTCTTGTAATAACACACCTCCCAAACCAATTCCACTAGCATCACATTCAAGCTCAAAAGTCTGATTGAAATCAGGAAGTTGGAGTAATGGAGCATGTGTTAACTTATCTTTCAGTATCATGAAGGCTTCTTGTTGTGCATCGCCCCACACAAAGGGCACATCCTTCTTTGTAAGCTCATTCAGCGGCGCAGCAATGGATCCAAAATCGTTCATAAAACGCCTATAGAAACCAGCGAGGCCAAGAAAACTCCTCACTTGTGTGACCATTTTTGGCTGCGGCCAACTCTCAATTGCCTCAATCTTGGCTGGATCAACTTCAATTCCCTGCGCAGTAACAACATAGCCAAGAAACGCAACTCGATTG
This sequence comes from Lolium rigidum, assembly GCF_022539505.1. Classification (NCBI taxonomy): domain Eukaryota; kingdom Viridiplantae; phylum Streptophyta; class Magnoliopsida; order Poales; family Poaceae; genus Lolium; species Lolium rigidum. The sequence continues at coordinate 343,084,106 of NC_061510.1, forward strand.
GTGCAAAAGGTGCACTTATCAAGATTACCATACAAACGTGCATCACGTAAAGCATTGAAAACAACACGTAAATGATCCAAATTGTCCTCCAAAGATTTGCTATAAATCAGAATATCATCAAAGTATACCACCACAAAACGTCCAATAAAAGCACGTAAAACTTCGTTCATCAGTCTCATGAAAGTACTAGGTGCATTAGTTAAACCAAAAGGCAGTACTAACCACTCATATAAACCGAACTTAGTTTTAAATGTTGTTTTCCATTCATCTCCTAATTGCATACGAATCTGGTGGTAACCACTACGCAAATCAACTTTAGAAAACATTATAGAACCACTCAATTCATCAAGCATATCGTCTAAACAAGGTATAGGATGACGGTATCGAATGGTAATATTATTAATAGCTCTACAATCAGTACACATGCGTGAAGAACCATCCTTCTTAGCACATGGACTAAGAGACTCACGAATGTAACCTTTATCTTGGAGAACCTGAATTTGTCGCTCAATCTCTTTGGTCTCTTCAGGATTTTTTTTGACACAAAAACAGTGGGGAAGGTCCCCACTGTGTCATTTTTTATATTTCATAAATGGGGGGAATATGTACATGGAACGATATGGTGCACGGTTGGGCAGCGAAGCTCCTGGAATCAAGTCAATTTGGTGTTCTATCCCACGAATAGGTGGTAATCCAGGTGGAACATCTTGTGGAAACACATCAATGAATTCCTACAAAAGGTTAGCAACCGCAGGTGGCAAAGAAGGAGGCATATCCTCAAATGAAAACAGAACTTCTTTGCAAATAATAGCATAGCATTGAGTAGTGTTCACATCAAGTTCAGCAATACCAGATTTGCTAGCAAGCAAACAAGGATTTTTCAAACGAATTTCAGTAGCATGGTTTGAATCAGATTTAGTATTAGTCTTATGTGGCACAAAATCTGCAGCAACAATCTGATTCTCACTCTTATGTTTCTCCTCGTTTTTTACTCTACTAGCTCTAGCAAGATCATCTTTTAGTATTTGTTCAGGAGTCATAGGTTTGAGACCAATTTTCTTTCCATCATGCATAAGAGAATACTGATTAGTTTTACCATTATGAACAGATTCTCTATCAAATTGCCAAGGTCTACCAAGTAACAAAGAACAAGCTTGCATAGGTACAACATCACAATCCACAAAATCAGAATATGTACCAATAGTAAAATGCACACGTGTAGTTCTTGTTACCTTGAGCTTCCGAGAGCTCTTAAACCATTGAATGTAATATGGATGTGTGCGCTGTCTTGTAGGAAGAGAAAGCTTCTCCACCATGTCAACGCTAACCATATTATTGCAACTCCCTCCATCAATGATGATCCGTATAGCTCGCTCTTTTACAACGCCTCTTGTTTGGAACAGGTTGTGGCGTTGATCATGCTCAGCTTTGCTCAATTGCACGCTCAACACACGTTGTGGAACTAAGCTCCTGTACTGATCAGCAGTGTCAGCTTCCATTACCTCCATCTCTCTCTCAGAATCAGTATTGACGCCATCGCGTGCAGCAATAAGGGCCAATGTGTCATCATCAAAGTCACTTGCGGAATCATATTCTCCATCTTCACGCACCAACATCACACGCTTGGTTCTGCATTCTCTCTCTATGTGACCAAATCCCAAGCATTTACGACATTGAATGTTGCGCATCTTCCCCGTGGAGGCCATGGAAGATGAACTCAGAGGAGGACCATCAGATGGTGGTGGAGCAGCAGCAGGTGGTGCTCGTGATGCAGGCGCGGTGTACTTGGAGGTAGTAGGTGATGGTGCAGTCCCACGAGATGGTGGCGCTGATTGTCGCGGAGACCACGACAATGTACGACCTGCAGAAACATTATCTCTTCTCCATGGTGGTTGACGATCCTGCACTTCACGTTCAGCTTTGCAAGCAAGATGAAACAAGCGAGTAATAGTGTTGTACTCCTTATAATCTAAAATATGCTGAATCTCTTTATTCAAACCACCAAAGAAACGTGCAAGCATAGCCTCATTATCCTCTACAATACCACAGCGAATCATGCCAGTTTGCAATTCTTGATAATAGTCTTCTACAGAATTTTTTCCTTGTTCTAAGCGAGTCAGTTTTTTCAGCAAATCACGTTGATAATGTGGAGGAACAAAACGAGTACGCATAGCAAGTTTTAACCCAATCCAAGTAGTAGGAATATTAGCATGATGTACTCTAAAATGCTCAGACCACCAAATAGATGCGAAATCTGTGAACTCACAAGTAGCAGCACTAACATGCAAGTGATCAGGGTATTTTAAACATGCAAAGCGTTGTTCTACTTCCAATTCCCATGTAAGATATGCATCAGGATTATATCTACCCTCAAATGGCGGAATATTCAGTTTCAGTTTAGCAACATGATCATCATCATTACGTACCGGGCGTGGTGGTGGGCGAGCGTGGCGGTTCAGTTGTCGTGGACGACCAGGTGCAGGTTGTTCGACTTCCTCGCCGTCCAGCACGTTCTCCTCGACCTGCTCGTCCGCGTCCCCTTCATAATCTTCGTAGCCTTCATCAGAAGGCGCGTCATGTGCGGCTGCTGCAGCAGGAGCGGTACCCGCAGGCACATCCGCACGAGGAACGCGGCATGCGCGTCGTCTCACGTTGTCGCGAGGTGGCGGCAACCGAGTCAAGAGCTCCTGGAACTTGGCGTCGAGCTTGGAGTTGAACGCTGCCTCGAGGCCATCCAGCTTGTCCAGCGCGTCGGTGAGTTTGGCATCCACGTCACCAATGCGCGCCTCGGTGTCGCATGCATGCCCGCCCAAAAGGTGGGTGAAGTGAGCATGCAACTCCTCACTCGTCATCTTGGCCGGGTCAACAGCGGCCGGTGTAGGTCCTGACATGGTTAGTACTCAAAAAGCACAAATGTATATGCCTAGAAACTACGGAATATGGTGGTTCACGCGCAATTCGTCAAGCAAAATACAAAGCTCTTACAAGTTCTTACCAAACAGGAGGAAGGTGATACGGCAACCAACACGGATCAGCGTCTCCAAAGATTGCCAAAGCGATTACCAGGTGTCGACACAGTGCACGTGGAGACAATATATAGAGCTGTAGGAAGGCGAATATGGTAGCAAACAGCAATTGTCAAAACAGCGATGCAGTATTGAAAGTATGCTCAACAATGGTACTGTGCTGGTCCTAGGCTAGATCGTACTAGAGACGCGAGCCTAGAACACAAACGAGGTCACGACGCGGCACACAAGCAACCAGCAGCGATGAGGTGGCGATGATGTGGCGACCCGAGATGCGAAAAATCACTATGATGGCGAGTGTCTCAAACTGATCCCCGAGGTCTAAAAACAGTATAGCCTCAGAAAAAAATTGTCGAAATTTCGGAAGTGCTCCGGAAAGCGCGCAGGCGCCAAAACAATGTCGCTATAATGGCCAGTGGCGAAAAGTGATCGCCAAGGTGAAAAACCAATGTAGCCAGAATTTTTTTTCGGAGGCGGTTCCAAACTCTTTTTTGCTCTCCTTCACAATTCTTTTCTGGGGGCCGAAACTTATCTCACGGAAATTTTTTCTACAGCACAGACGGAATTAGAAGGCAACAGCTAAGAGGGAAAAACAAATAAAACCTAATTCTACTTGGACTCTGTCACGGCAGAGAAACAACAACAATCTGTGTCGTGGTAGGAAAAGGGGTATATGGTGGATACGGATGTATGTGGCAGGTGTATATGGCAGGTGTATATGGCGATGGTGGAAGTATATGGCAGGGTGTAAATGGCAGTGGCAGAAGTATATGGCAGGGTGTATATGGCGGTGGCGGAAGTATATGGCAGGTGATGGTGGTGATCTGCGTATGGTGCGAGCGGCGGCGGCGGCGGCGTAACTAATATGACCAGAACTCGAAACTCTAAAGGAACTAGACGCTAAGACCAGCAACTCGACACGAAGATGCAGACACAAATTCAACTATGCAAAACTGAAAAGACAATGCAAGGCGTGGCAGGGGGTTTATGGGATGATGATCTAAAACCCAAACAATATTTTTGGCTTTTTCATGGTTTATGGGTATGATGGCAGATGCAATCTACACTAGGAAAACTGTAAATTCTCACCGAGCAACCTGAAATCTGATACCACTTGATGGGGCAAAGGTGTCCGATCTTTCGATGAGAGTATGATAGCGTCGATTTGTTGGTGGAGTTCGTGCTTGACGATCCGACTACACGTGCAAAGCTCGTGCGCCAATGCAATCGCTAGGACAATCTCCGAGAGTTACTGATCTTACGGATGCACGATCAGCCTGACCAGCGAGGGTCTTAATTCCTACCTGAAATCGAAAACAAGTAAGAACTAATGATGCAATCAGAATATTGCGGATGAAAGATGAAAGCTTTATTGAATAAGGTGGGATTCCGAATAGTCGGTCTTGTTCTAGGCGTTGGCCTCAAAAGAAGTACACGAGAGTTGCAACAATGGCTAACTTTTAATCTAATCAAAATCCAAGTCTAAACGTGACGGCTATGGGGGTATTTAAAGGAGGAAAAGGTCGGGTTTCGTCCAGCCATACATATGGTGGCCGAACCAAACCCTAGAAGGCCTTTCCCCCTTTAATACAGACTCTAAAAAGTGCATGACTTAATTCCCGCGAAAATGACATGGGCCTGGCCCAAAACTAAAGGTGACGCAGCACCATATTATGCTATGGACGAAATTATGAAGTGGAAAACTCTATATTTCGTCCGTGTCTTCATCTCCTCTTATGGTGGCTTCAAAGTTCTGAAATCTCCACTTGCGGCGTCATCTTCAATCCTCAAATGCTTTCTGCCATCTCCTCCATGCGTGATCATGCTCCAATGCTTGTCCTCCTCATCCATGCTTGGTCCATCATTCCTAAGAGTAACAAACATATCTGATTTAGGCATCATCATATTCTCATGTATGTGAGGAATAGTTCCAAGAAACGAAAGTACCTGATAGTTAAGTTGTTTGGCACGAGCTCGAGTGATTGGTCCTTGTATTTGTGGGGTTGTAGGTACAGCGGTTGTATCAAGAGATGGGATGTCCTCATCAGGAACCTGCTGGCTCATGGGACCCGCATGTCATCCTCTATGTATTATAAAAGTTTCTTTTCTTGGATTTTTTTCACCCTCTGATTTTTGGCTATTTCCTTTTTCTTTTGATCCCCTGCCGCCTTGGAAATGTTGATTAAGCTGCTGGCTCATGGGACCCGCATGTCATCCTTTATGTCCATCAACTTTCTTTTCTTGGATTTTTTTGACCCCCTAATTTCTGGCTACTTTCTTTTTCTTTTGATCTGAAGCCGCATTTGAAACGTTGGGACCGCTGCTGCAAAATGGGACCCGCATGTCATCCTCTATGTACAATAAAGTTTCTTTTCTTTGATTATCTTTGTCTCCTGATATTTTGTGACTTGCCTTTTTCTTTCGATCTCATGCCGCCTTTGAAACGTTGAGTAAGCTGCTGGCTCATGGGTCCCGCATGTCATCCTCTACGAACGGTAAAAGTTTCCTTTCTTGGAGTTATTTTTGACCCCTAATTTCTGGCTATTTGCCTTTTTCTTTTGATCTCCTGCCCCCTTTGAAACGATGAGGACACTGTTGGCAGGTCGGTCCCACATGTCATCCTCTATGAACAATAAAAGTTTCCTTTGATTGATTTATTTTGAACCCCTAATTAATTTCTGGATATTTCCTTTTTTTCTTTTGATCCCCTGCCGCCTTGGAATCATTGAGGATGCTACTGCCTCATGGGTCCCACATGTCATCCTCTCAGAACGGTAAATATTTCTTTTCTTGGATTTTGTTTACCAACTGATTTTTGGCTTATTTTTTCTTTCGATCTCCTGCCGCCATTAAAATGTTGTCGACGCTGTTGGCTCACGGGTCCCACATGTCAGCCTCTATAAACAATAAATGTTGAGGATGCTGCTGCCTCATGACTCCCGCATGTCATCCTCTCAGAACGATAAATGTTTTCATTTGTTGGATTTTTTTACCAACTGATTTTTTTATTTTCGATCCCCTGCCGCCTTTAAAACGTTGAGACGCTGCTGGCTCATGGGTCCCCGATGTCAGCCTCCCCGTACAAGAAATATGTGATATCTCATTATTTTGCAGACAATAAACAGTGTATTTCGCTCTAAGCTATTGCAAATGGATGAATTAAATCTTTATTTTTCATAAACAAACTTATATGTTGAATCTCCTTGTTTTTTGTTTTTGCGAAGCATAGGACTTTCCTGTTTTTTTTGAGAAAAATCCGAACTTCCTGTTTTGGAGTGGGTTGAAATTGTACGAGTCAAAAGGCCTAGCAGGATAGTTCGAAGGCCCATATGTCCAGATGCAACCCAATTGAAATCTTTCTTTTCTTGGATTTTTTCACCCCCTGATTTCTGGCTACTTCATCTTTCTTTTGGTCTTGTGCCGCCTTGGAAACATTGAGACCGCTGCTGCAAAATGGGTCCCGCATGTCATCCTCTATGTACAATAAAATTTCTTTTCTTGGATTATTTTCGGGTCCTGATATTTGGTCACTTGCTTTTTTCTTTCGATCTCATGCCGCCCTTTGAAACATTGAGGAAGCTGCTGGCGCATGGGTCCGCATGTCATCCTCTATGAACAATAAAAGTTTCCTTTCTTGGAGTTATTTTTTACCCCTAATTTCTGGCTACTTCCTTTTTCTATTGATCCCCTGCCGCATTTGAAATGTTGAAGACTTTGCTGGCTCATGGGTCCCACATGCCAGCCTCTATGAACAATAAACATTTCCTTTCTTGGAGTTATTTTTCACCCCTAATTTCTGGCTATTTGCCTTTTTTTCTTTCGATCCCCAGTCGCCTTCAAAACGTAGAGGACGCTGCTGGCTCATGGGTCCCAGTTGTCAGCCTCTATGAACAATAAACCTTTCCTTTGTTGGATTTATTTTTCACCCTCTGATTTTTGGCTATTTCCTTTTTCTTTTGATGCACTGCCGCCTTGGAAACGTTGAGTAAGCTGCTGACACATGGGGCCCGCATGTCATCCTCTATGTACAATCAACTTGCAAGATCTTGGAGCGAAAGAGCTTGTATTAGTGGGACCCATATGTCATCCTCTTTGTACAATAAAAGTTTCTTTTCTTGGATTATTTTTTGCTCCTGATATTTGGTCACTTTCCCTTTTCTTTCGATCTTGCCGCCTCTGAAACGTTGAGTAAGGTGCTGGCTCATAGGACCCGCATGTCATCCTCTATATACAATAAAGTTTCTTTTCTTGGATTATTTTTGGCTCCAGATATTTGGTCACTTGCCTTTTTCCTTCGTTCTCATGCCGCCTTTGAAACATTGAGGAAGCTGCTGCCTCATGGGTCCCGCATGTCATCCTCTATGAACAATAAAAGTTTCCTTTCTTGGAGTTATTTTCCCTAATTTTTGGCTACTTACTTTTTCTTTTGATCCCCTGCCGCCTTTGAAACATTGAAGACTTTGCTGGCTCATGGGTCCCACATGTCAGCCTCTATGAACAATAAACATTTCCTTTCTTGGAGTTATTTTTTACCCCTAATTTCTGGCTATTTGCCTTTTTTTCTTTCGATCCCCAGTCGCCTTCGAAACATAGAGGACGCTGCTGGCTCATGGGTCCCAGATGTCAGCCTCTATGAACAATAAACCTTTCCTTTGTTGGATTTATTTTTCACCCTCTGATTTTTGGCTATTTCCTTTTTCTTTTGATGCACTGCCGCCTTGGAAACGTTGAGTAAGCTACTGACACATGGGGCCCGCATGTCATCCTCTATGTACAATCAACTTTCAAGATCTTGGAGCGAAAGAGCTTGTATTAGTGGGACCCATATGTCATCCTCTATGTACAATAAAAGTTTCTTTTCTTGGATTATTTTTTGCTCCTGATATTTGGTCACTTTCCTTTTTTCTTTCGATCTCATGCCGCCTCTGAAACGTTGAGGAAGCTGCTGGCTCATGGGTCTCGCATGTCATTCTCTATGAACAATAAAAGTTTCCTTTGTTGGAGTTATTTTTTACCCCTAATTTCTGGCTACTTCCTTTTTCTTTTGATACCCTGCCGCCTTTGAACGTTGAGGACTCTGCTGGCTAATGGATCCCACATGTCAGCCTCTATGAACGATAAACCTTTATTTTCTTGGAGTCATTTTGACCCCTAATTTCTGGCTATTTTTCCTTTTTTTTGGATCCCGTGCCGCCTTGGAAACGTTGAGGATGCTGCTGCCACATGGGTCCCGCATGTCATCCTCTAAGAACGATAAATGTTTCTTTTCTTCGATTTTTTTACCAACTGATTTTTGATTTATTTTTTCTTTCGATCCCCTGCCGCCGTTAAAACTTTGACGACGCTGCTGGCTCATGGGTCCCGATGTCAGCCTCCCCGTACAAGAAACATGTGATATCTTGATTATTTTGCAAACAATAAAAAGTGTATTTCGCTCTGAGCTATTCCAAACGGATAAATTATATCTTTATTTTTACGTAAACAAAATAATATGTTGAATCTCCTTGTTTTTGTTTTGTTTTTGCGAAGCATAGGACTTTCCTGTTTTGGAGTGGGCTGAAATTGTACGAGTCAAAAGGCGTCCAGCAGGTTAGAAGGCCCAGATGGCCATGCAGCCCCAATTGATATCTTCCTTATCTTGGATTATTTTTTGATCAAAAGGCCCAGCAGGGATACATCCTTTTTCTTTTGGTCCTGTGCCGCCATGGAAACGTTGAGGACGCTGCTGCCTCATGGGACCCGCATGTCATCCTCTATGAACTATAAAAGTTTCTTTTCTTGGATTTTTTTTTCACCCTCTCATTTTTGGCTATTTCCTTTTTCTTTTGTTCCCCTGCCGCCTTGGAAACGTTGAGTAAGCTGCCACCTTGGGACCCGCATGTCATCCTCTATGTACAATAAACTTTCTTTTCTTGGAGTTTTTCCCCCTAATTTCTGGCTACTTTCTTTTTCTTTTGATCTCAAGCCGCATTTGAAACGTTGAGACCGCTGCTGCAAAATGGGACCCACATGTCATCCTCTATGTAAAATAAAAGTTTCTTTTCTTGGATTATTTTTCACGCTATGATTTTTGGCTATTTCCTTTTTCTTTTTATCCCCTGCTGCCTTGGAAACGTTGAGGATGTTGCTGCCTCATGGGTCCCACATGTCATCCACTATGAACAATAAAAGTTTCTTTTCTTTGATTATTTTCACCCTCTTCTTTTTGGCTGTTTCCTTTTTCTTTTGATCCCCTGCCGCCTTGGAAACGTTGAGGATGTTGCTGCGTCATGGGACCCGCATGTCATACTCTATGTACAATAAAAGTTTCTTTTCTTGGATTATTTTTGGCTCCTGATATTTGGTCACTTGCCTATTTCTTTCTCATGCCGACTCTCAAACGTTGAGTAAGCTGCTGGCTCATGGGACCCGCATGTCATTATCTATGTACAATAAAAGTTTCTTTTCTTGGATTATTTTTGGCTCCTGATATTTGGTCACTTGCCTTTTTCTTTCGATCTCATGCCGTCTTTGAAACGTTCAGACCAGTTGCTACAACATGGGACCCATATGTCATCCTCTATGTACAATGAAAGTTTCTTTTCATGGATTATCTTTTGCTCCTGATATTTGGTCACTTTCCTTTTTCTTTTGATCTGATGCCGCCTCGGCCCTCTGAAACATCGAGTAAGTTGTTGGCTCATGGGACCCACATGTCATCCTCTATGTACAATAAAGTTTTTTTTTCTAGGATTTCTTACCCCCTGATTTTTGGTCACTTGCCTTTTTTTCGATCATGTGCCGCTTTTGAAATTGTGGAGGCTGCTGGCCCATGGGTCCCACATGCCAGCCTCTATGAACAATAATATTTCTTTTCTTCGATTTTTTTACCCCCTGATTTCTAGCTATTTGCCTTTTTCTTTGGATCCCCGGCCGCCTTTGAAACGATGAGGACGCTGCTGGCGCATAGGTCCCACATGTCAGTCTCTATGAACAATAAACCTTTCTTTTCTTGGATTTATTGTTGACCCCTAATTAATGGCTACTTCGCTTTTTTTCGATCCCCGACCGCCTTTGAAACGATGAGGACGCTGCTGGCTCATGGGTCCCATATGTCAGCCTCTATGAAAAATAAAACATTTACTTTCTTGGATTTATTTTTGACACCTAATTAATGACTACTTGGTTCTTTCTTTTGATCCCGTGACGCCTTTGAAACGTTGAGGGCGCTGCTGGTTCATGGGTCCAACATGTCAGCATCTATGAACAATAAGATTTTCCTTTGTTGCATTCATTTTTGACCCCTAATTTCTGGCTAGCCTTTTTTCGATCGCCTGCCGCCTTAGAAACGTTGAGGACGCTGCTGGCTCATGGGTCCCACATGTCAGTCTCTTTGTACGATAAAAGTTTCCTTTGCTGGATTTATTTTTGGCCCCTAATTTCTGGCTATTTGCCTTTTTCTTTCGAGCTCCACCGCCTTTGAAACGTTGATGACGCTGCTGCAAACTGGATCCAATATGTCAGCCTCTATGTGCGATAAAACTTTCCTTTTTTGGATTTTTTGGACACCTGATTTCGAGCTACTTGCCTTTTTCTTTCGATCTCCTGCCCCCTTTGAGAAACGTCGAGAACGATGCTGGTTCGTGGGTCCCACATGTCATCCTCTCTGAATGATAAATGTTGTGGCCGCGGCTGCAAGATAGGTCCCACATGTCAGCCTTCCTTTCTCGAATTTATATTTGACCCCTTATTTCTGGCTACTTCGCCGTTTCTTTCGATCCCATGCCGCCTTGTCAACGTTGAGGACACTGCTGCAAAATGGGTCCCACATGTCATCCTCTATGTAGAATAAATGTTTCCTTTCTTGGATTATTTTTTCTTTCGATCTCTGGCCGCATTTCAATGATGAGGACGCAGGTATTGGGCCGTTATCTCCTGAGCTAGTAGGCCCACGTAAATTACCATGTAGATCGCCGTACAGTACTTTTTTCTATCATGAAATCTAACCGGCGGGCGCGTGCCAGACGTACGTCCCGGGCACACCCACTAGACGACAACTGATGCGTAAGCTAGCTCATATCAGGTGCCGTTTTCTGAAAAAATGTAACTTTTAAACCGTGCGGCGGAATTACAATCCGTTTTCACTTCTACAATCCCCACGACGAGAGCTTCGAAACTAGACCACATTTTCATATGTTTCAACGAATTTTTTTAACAAGCAACTTTGATGCGCGACAAAGCAATTTTGTTATGCAGCAAAATAACTTTGGTATGTGACAAAGCAACTTTGATATGCAACTAACATATGCACTTTTTGGTACACGAAGGCACAACATTGATGCCCGACAACAATTTTGGTGTCAATCGGAGCATTTTCAATGTGTGACGAAGGAACTTAAGTGCCCTGCATAGCAACTTTGGCGCCCGGCGACGTAGTTTTTTAACCTTGCAGAGCAACTTTGGCGTCCGACCGAGCAAATTTAGTGTCCTGCAGAGCAACTTTGGTACTCGAGAGAGCAAATTTGGTTTGTGACGGTCTAATTTTGGCATCCATCGAAGCAACTTTGGTGTCCACCGAATAAATTTTGATGGATGGCTGAGCAACTTTGGCATCCAGCGATGCAACTTTCATTGTGAATGTAGATTTACGCTGTACAGCAAAGTTGCTTCGTCCCGCACTAAAGTTGCATCGTCTTGCATTATAATTGCTTTGTCGCACGTAGAAGCTGCTTTAGAAAAAACTTCATCAGAATACATAGAAATGAGTTCTAGTTTTGAAGAGCTCACCGCAAGAAATTCAAAAGTGAAAGAGGATCCTAGTTTCGACATCTGGTGCAAAAGTTATACGATTTTGAACATTTATAAAGGAAAATTAATCTAAATTATTTCACGCCTTTCCTTCTGTGATCAGGTACACGTACCAATGTGTACATAATCTTTTCTTTTTTATCTTTTGGAGGATGGGGCATGATTTTTCCTTATTTAAGGGTGTGCCAAGATTAATCAACGAGCAGACGTGCCCTTTTTCTATTGGTAAGGTTTTTTGAGAACTTTCTATTGGTAAGGTGGTACATAGGGGTACCCTTACCCAAACAAATATGTGGTACATGGAGCAGCGCTGGAATCCTGATCGTTACTGAAGTCATTTGCGCCTAATAGCGCGAGCTTAGCTAATTTTTGAAGAAGAAAAAAGATGTCCGGCGTGGTATTCAAAACACGGATCTTCATGTCTGCTACTCCACCAAAAAAATAGACCAGCATGTATTCATCACAATACGGGTAGCTAATTTAGGAAAAATGTGTTTATCACGGGATTCGAACAAAGATCTTCATCTCTGCTAAATTTTGATTTCACCAAAAACCGAACAGCATGTGTTCATGACGTTAACTTCACGAACGCTATGATTTCTCTATAAAATAAGGTCACCATCCGTTCCTTTACTGAAGGCATTTGCGAAAAGTGTCTTTGGCTCATGGGCACCAGTGCTCCTGCTGTTTAAAAAAAATAAAAAATCATACATATTTGTTTCAAAAAAATCTGAAAATAAATGTAGACATAGTAAATAAAGTAACCTACAAGCGTGTAAAATTTTAATATGAAATTCTTTATATTGTAGACTACACAAAAAAGACAAAATCTATTGAAATTTGGAGATCTGAAATATGCATACCCAGATCCACACGTTTGTTATTTTTGTGTAGCCCAGAATTTTTTGTATTTGAAACTGAAATTTTGCATGTTTATGGGACAATTCATTAGCTACACCATGATTTTTTTCTAATTTTTTTGAAACACATAATATGTTTTTTTATTTTTTCTAAAATAGTAGGAGCACTGGTGTCGAGGGTACTCCTCGGCAATGCCCTCCGATAGGGGCTTAGGATTGATGGAATCCTGTAAGCTGACACGAGACATCGGTTCACAGACAAGCGGGGAGAGCGATTTACCCAGGTTCGGGGCCCTCGATGAGGTAAAACCCTTACGTCCTGCCTGTCTAATCTTGATTATGAGAATATTGGGTTACAATGGGGTGCCGAAGGGTTCGGCTAAGATCACATCGAGAGGATAAGTGCTGCAGCGACCTAGCTCTAAACTTCTGGTGGCTAAGATTGCTAAGATTGATCGTGTCCCTCGGCAGCCCCTCCCCTGGCCTTTATATAGGATGCCAGGTCTCAAGAGATCTAACCGAGTACGACTAGGTTTATAGTAGTTCTATCTCTAAACTTTCCTTGTTCGGCTCCTTCCTTGTCTTGCCCACCAAGGAATCTTCCGCTGCGCCATCCAAGTGGCCCGTCTTGTCATTGAGTACCTTCATGGGCCTCCAGCTAGATCGTACAGGGTAGGTCAATGTCGGTTACCCGAAGGGTAATGCCCACGTCAGTAGCCCCCGAGTGTCTAGCCGAAGATATTTCGGGTAGAGACTAAAGCATGCCTCCACCTAATGTTCTTCTCCTTGATTGTTTTTGTCCATCTTGTATCAGCATCATCTTCTTCTATCGGGTGCGCGTCAAGCGCTCCCGTTGGGAGTAGCCCCCGAGTCTAGGTACGGATGCTTGCAATCCGTGCGTAGACTCAAGTTGTGCCACTCGAACGTTTTCCTCTGCCGAAGTTTTGCTGCAAGTCTTCATGGGTCATCCGATACATTGGTACCAAGGCTTGTTTCCTTCGATAAGTTTTCCGCGCGTAAGGGATAATGAGTAACGTGCCCAACTTTTGCTGGTTAACTGCCGATGGCAAAACAACGTCACCCTACACAGAATCAAGTCCCCGGGCATGATCCTGGAGTGCAAAAAAGTTCTATCGGGTGCGCGTCCAGCGCTCCCGATGGGAGTAGCCCCCGAGTCCGGACACGGGCGCTTGCAACCGGGTGCAGACTCGAGCTGAGCATTCCATCCTTTTCTCCAAATATTTCTTCACAGGAATATCTTCGAATTCTCGTTTTATCGGGTGCGCGTCAAGCGCTCCCGATGGGAGTAGCCCCCGAGTCTGGACACGGGCGTTTGTGACCGGGTGCAGACTCAAGCCTGAGCATCCGACGATTCTTCATTTTCCTCCGACTGCTCACGACAGTCTTCGTGACGTCATCGATGACGTATCGCTGATGTGGTGTGACTGAGAAGACTTGACCTGACGGGCCCACCCTAGTTCTGTGTAGGCAGTTTTTAGCGAGTGACCAGCGCACGCGCACCGACCGAGGCGTCTCCTCGATTTTCGCGCGTCGTGGGAATAATGGGTCGCCGGTTCCGTTCTTCTCTTAGACGCCACGTGTACAGCTAGATCTGATCGCCTGTGAAGTTATAGCCACGATCTTGCATCAATTTTTACGGCATAAATAGAGGGCCTTCTTGCTTTTACTTTTTACGCCTCCCACTGCTCATCTTCTCGCCCGTCCTTTCCTGTCACCTCTGTTCTTCCCTCAAGAACTTCACGCGCCATGGGCAAGAAGAAGGGCGCCAGCGCCTCAGATGCGGCCAAAGTCAGCCGTGACTGGAGCGCCTCCGCCATTTCCAATCGTGATGTGAACAAGCTGCGAGCCCTCGGCCTTATCTCCACATCTGAGGATGACATCCGTCTTCCAGGTGCTATTTCTCGCCCAAGGCCTCCGAAGGGCTTTACCGTAATGTTCACTGCTTTCTTATTCCGTGGTCTCTCTCTTCCTGCCCACGAGTTTCTCTGTTCCCTTCTTTTCTTCTACGGGATTCAGCTCTGGCAGCTGACCCCTAACTCCATTCTCCATCTTTCTATCTTTATCACTGTCTGTGAAGCCTTCCTTGGCATTGATCCCCACTGGGGTCTTTGGAGGAAGATCTTCTATGTTAAGCGTCACAACGACAGCAATGCCCCCCCTGTCGTAGGTGGCGTTGGCTTTGTTGTTAGAAAGGAAGTCGACTATCTCGACTACCCGATGAAGGAATCCGTCCAAGGCTGGCGCAACAAATGGTTCTATCTGCGAGACCCTTTGGTGCCTGGGCGGCGCTCGAATCTCCCTCCTTTTGAAGATAAACTGATAGCTCAGCCGAAGAAGTCCTGGCGAAACGCCCTTTCTCCCGAGGAGAGAGCGATAGCTGACAGGCTGTTCGACCAGGTCGTCGTCCTGAAGAATACGGGAGGCTTGACGATGTGCGGCACTGAGGTAGTCTCAGTGTTCCTACAACATCGAGTGCAGCCGCTAATGTCTCGACCCCACCAATTGTGGCTTTATACTGGCAAGGGCGACAAGTCTAGGGTCAGCTCTGCCGACCTTTCGGCCGATGAACTCCGAGATGAAGTCCGCCGTTTGACATGCCTCAGTATGAAGGACAACATTGTCTTGACATCGGCTCGTCCCCCTTATGATCTACACCATCTTCCGACTGAGGTAATTCTTTGCTGTTTCTTGCTTCTTGTTGTTGTTTCTTCCTTCGTTGTGCTTTACAAACTTTCTTCTCCCGACAGGCCCCCGCCGTTGCTGAATGCTATCCTCCTACGCCTGAAAGCGGTGTGGAGCCAGAGGATGACGATGACGACTCCGAGGAGACCGAGGACGTCCAACATGTCCTTGAGGACAGCGATGTCCAAGAGGAAGAGGCTGCCGAGGATGATGCCTTCATCAGGAGCAGGCGACGTAAGCAGGTAAATGATGATTTTATTACAACGGCTGAATCAAGTCCTAGCGGACAAGATAATGATGCCGTTGGAACTGCTTCGCCTTCTCCTGCCAAGAAAAGTTCGACAGGTTTTTTCGCTACTGAAGATGACCTGGACCTGTGAGCATCTATACCCCTTCTTTGACTTATTCTCTATTGCTTTGTATGCTAATTGTGCACTCTTCTTAAGTAGCTCTGATGATGATGATGATGTTCCTCTCGCGAAGAGGACCAAATTATCCTTCGGGAGGACGGTATCAGCTAAGGAGCCGAATCCTTCTTCCGCCAAGTCGACGCCGCCCTCGCGAACGGCTGTAGAGAAGATTCCAATGTCAAAGGTTATTCCTTCTGGCGACGTTCCCACCTCATCGGCTGCCCGCGATCACGTAAGTGTTTTACTTGTCTTGATTTCTTTCTTGTCTCGCAAAGCTTTTTCATCCAATTGAATCTTCTTGGTTTTCTTTGTTGCAGCCGATTTATGCCACAGTTGATGCGGTGGTAGACTTTGCCGAGCAGTTCACTCGACTGGAGTCTGAAAACACTCAGCTTCGGAAGACCGTAAAAACTTCGGCTGATCGAGTGCTTGGAGGCCAACAGGCTTGCCACCGATGCCAAAAACGAAAATGTCTTGCTGAAGGAGGAGTTGAAGAAGCTGAAGCTACAGATGAAGGATGAACAAGATGCCAAGCGCAAAGCTGCAACCGCAGCCGACGAGAAGGAAGGCGTCCTTCGTGAGTCCATCACGAATTTATTGGGTAAAGTTCTTGACACATAGCTCATTTTGTAGTATTTCCTTTTGGGTTACTGATCTGTCCTCTTTCAGAGGCTGCCGATATAACCATCACTCGGGCGCGCATGCTTCGGGACGACTCTACGTCTGACGCCCTTTCTCTCGCCGCTGAGTCCAACGTTCAAGTTCTTGGGCTTCTGCAGAAGACTAAAGGAGCATTGTCGAGGCTGTACTCGATGATTTTCCCAAAGGTGAAACAGGACAAGACTCTCGGCGAGATGGCGGATGCTTTCCTCGTCGACTCTTTTGAGCCTGTGGAGGTATGTAAACGCCGTAACCGCTTGTTTGGGGCGGTTCTTACTTTCCAGCTGCTGATGGGCCATGAGATGGGGTCTGACTTAGAGAAGTTGTCCAAGGCATTGCCTGTGGACGACGACAATCGCCTAGTTGACCTTGAACCCTTCAAACGGTCGGCGGTGGCATGTGCTAATCAGCTCCTCAAATTGGTTGATGAAGCCCAGTCCAAGTCTGCACCTGATGCTGCCCCTGGCTCGTCGTCGGCACTTCCTTGAATGCTTGTTTTATTAATTGTAATTAAGACCTGATGCAATTTGACTTGGTCCTGTTTTATTTTGGCTCTGTAGTCAGTTCGAACAATCTTTTGAATGTAACACATACACTCCAGTGCTTCCGATGGGAGATTTATGTTAGTGCTATTCTGATCTGAAAGTTGTACTGCAGATTCCTTCATCTTCCTCCCGCGTCGAACCTTTTTCAAATTCTTCGGCTAGCGATGAATCTGGCCTTGTTCGTTCTTTACGCGACCAAGTGTCTCGTCTGAATAAAGATATTAGCTCCCTTCACGCGATGGCAGCGTTGTTGAAGAAGAAGAGTGAGATAGCGACTGCCATTGAACAACATGCTCTCGATCGTCTTCATGTTGCTACCGAAAGTTTGGGCTGTAAGTGACAACCCTTCTTTTTGATTTCTGACGTAGCCTGGATGTTCCCTTAACTGATATTCGTTCCTTTTCAGTCGTATCTTCAGATAAATCTGAGGAGAACAAGAAGATCCATGAAAAGGTCGAGGCGATGACTGACGTTGTTCACCCGAAACACGATTTATGGTCGCATCGTCCGAAGGCTGTTATCGTGGCGAAGTTCGAGCGTCGGGCAGAGAAGGTGCACTACTACTTTGATAAATTCCACGCTCATCTCACGATGGTTTGGAAGACTTTGTTCCCTCTGGATCAAGCACCCGAAACTCTGTCTGCTTTGTTCACTCGATTCAAATCTCCGGAGAGGATTCGACTGCTGGTGCGGAAAGAACTCCTGGCTGGCGCTGAACTCGCCTTTGCTTCAGTATTGGCATGTCATCCATCTTTAGACTTGAAGGCCATAGCGAACACCGAGAGAAGTTTAGGTCAATATTATGATATCGCTAGAGGTCCTGCATATACCATCATCTCGCGGATGGAGACAGGTATTGAGAGAGATCTGAGGGCCCAAGGGAACCAAGGAGCCCCGTCGTGAATGTAATAACTTTTGTACCTGCACAAGATTGTTTTATGTAGATTCAACGTGTGCGTTGGACATCATGTAATCCTGGTGAATTTGTTAATTCGATTGATAATTCATTGTCGAGGGCGGCTGAGTGATCAATTCAACCTGCTCTCCCGACGACTTCGTTGTAATTTGCAATTTTATTGCGAAGTCGATATGTAAGTTTTGTAGGAGCGATACCCGTCAACTTAATCGAGGGAATTAGACGCTTGGCTTCGTCACACGGTGCACCGGTTTGAGCCTCATTTTATGATAGTATAACCATCGACTGCAGCACTCACGTATTTTCTCCAGGCTTGGATTGGTTGTTTTGTGTGTCATTAACCTTAGCTCTCGTTGAGAGTATCTAATTAACGACACTGTGCGAGCATGTTTTTGGCCAGCGCTCCCGATGGGAGTAAGAACCAACGATAGGGGCCCCGAACGATTTATTCGGATGATGAGGCCTGGATCAAGAAAAACGGTGGAAAATCTGATTAGAATTTTATTCATAATGCAAAAGCGACCTTAAGGGCTGTCGAGTAAATAAAAACAATTGTATCCTATGTATAGAACCGTCGCAACTGTGCGATGTTCCATGGATTCCAAACGTCTTTTCCCGAAGTTGGGTTTTTGAGCCGATATGCTCCTCCTGGTATCACTTCAGTGACGATATATGGTCCTTCCCATGGAGACTCGAGTTTTAAGGGTCTCTCTTGCTTCAGCCGCAGTACCATATCTCCAACATTAAAGCTTCGACTGCGTATTCGTCGGCTGTGATAATTTCTCAACGCCTGCTGGTATACCGTCGTTCTTGCCAAAGCAATATCTCGAGCTTCGTCAAGGAGGTCTACAGCATCCTGCAGCGCGATGTTGGAAGAGGATTCTGTGTATGCTGTCACCCGAGGAGCTTCGAACCGAACGTCGGCTGGCAGAACTGCTTCGGCTCCATGTACCAAGAAGAACGGGGTGTATTGAGTCGACCTGTTAGGTGTGGTACGCAAACTCCAAAGTACCGATGGTAACTCCTCGACCCAAGCTCCAGCTGCACCCGTAAGGCGTTTCTTGAGGCCATCCCCTATTAAGCCATTGATCCTCTCTACCTGGCCGTTGGTCTGTGGGTGGGCCACTGATGCAAATTTCAGTTTGATTCCTCCGTCGTCACAAAATTTTCGAAACTCTTTGGAGTCAAAGTTAGTTCCGTTGTCTGTGACGATACTGTGAGGCATACCAAATCGACGAGTTATTCCCCGAAGAATTGAACTCGTTGTTTCAGCTTTTCGGTTTCGTACCGGTATCGCCTCGATCCACTTGGTGAATTTGTCGATCGCGACCGGTAGGTACGTGTGTCCTCCGGGTGATGACCTCGGCGGTGGTCCAACTTGGTCGAGTCCCCATTGAGCGAAGGGCCACGCCGGAGGTATTGTCATCGGATCCGTCGCGAGGGCGTGCGGTTTTGGTGAGAAACGCTGGCAGGGGTCGCACTTCATGACCAGATCTCGAGCATCCGATGCCGCCGTTGGCCAGTAAAATCCTGCCCTGAAGGCTTTCGCCACAAGGGCCCTGCTTCCTGCGTGGTGTCCGCAAGTTCCTTCGTGTATCTCCCGCAACAGTGATTTTCCATCGTCAATGGAAATACACCTTTGAAAATACCAGAAATGTTGCGCTTGTAGAGTTCACCATTAACCACGGTGAAGCCTTTTGACCGTCTGACGACTCGTCTTGCTTCTACTAGATCCTCTGGCAACTCCTGCTTTGTTAGGTATGCTAGGAATGGTTTGGTCCATAGTGGCTCAAGGAGGAGGACATGTTCCACAAGCGGAGTTGGAGATTCTTCGGCAGTTTGTTGCGGGCTCGCCTCCGATTCGTCAGCCGACCGCTTTGGAGGTGCCGACGCTTTCTCTTTTATCGATCGCTGAGAGATCACTTCGTAAAACACTCCGTCTGAAATGGGGGAGCACGTGGACCCGATGTTTGCCAGAGAGTTGGCTTCCTCATTGCTGGCTCTGCCGATATGTTTAAGTTCGCACCCTTCAAATTTGGCTTCCATATTTTGGTACAACTGTCGGTAGGCGATCATGTTCTCACTGACCGCATCACATAGGTTCATCAACTGTTGTACTACCAGGTTTGAGTCTCCATAAATTTCTAGGCGAGTTGCCCCACATGCCTTCGCCATCTTCATTCCGTGCAACAACGCCTCGTACTCTGCCTCGTTGTTTGTTGGCAGGGAGAAATTCATACGTAGTATGTACTTCATCTTATCTCCCTGTGGTGATATTAGTACCACCCCTGCTCCTGCGCATGTGCTCCGTTTCGACCCGTCGAAGTACATTGTCCATGACCCCGACATGTCGGGTGCTGCCGGTGTCTATGACTGGATCCAATCTGCCACGAAATCTGGGAGGATTTGGGATTTTATCGCTGTTCGATTAACGTAAGTTATGTCGTGTGGTGCTATTTCGATGGCCCATTGAGACACTCGACCCGTGGCCTCTGGGTTAGTCATTATGTTCTTCAATGGTTCTTCGCTTACGACGATAATCGGGTGCTCTGTGAAATAGTGCCGTAGCTTGCGAGCCGACCTCCATACTGCGTATGCCAGCTTCTGATGATGGGGGTACCTCTGCTTTGCAGGTGTGAGCACTTCACTGAGGTAGTAAACAGGCCTCTGCACACCGTGAACTCTCCCTGCTTCTTCTCGCTCGACGACCAAAACGCTGCTAAAGACTTGGGCCGTTGCAGCTATGTACATAAGCAGTGTTTCTTTCTCGCGGGGGGTTACGGGGACTGGAGATGTCGATAAGATTCTCTTCAGATTGTTGAAAGACTCCTGCGCCTCATTCGTCCACTCGAATTTTTCTGACTTTTTCATCAAGTTGTAGAAGGGCAAAGCTTTTTCCCCTAGTTTGGCGATGAATCTGCTAAGCGCTGCCAACCGTCCTGCCAATTGCTGCACTTGGT
>NC_061510.1:343105072-343122752 GCF_022539505.1 Lolium rigidum
TATATGCACATGATCCGAGTAAGCATCCCCACTAATCGAGCATTATAAGCATAGTAGCATACCATAAGCTCACAACAATCCATCAAGTAAATCTTAACAAGGATACCACAGTAGCATAGTAGCATACCATAAGCTCACAAGAATCCATCATTTTCTTCACAAGGATACCATAGTAGCATTTCATGCATTTAAATGAACCAGTAGCATCAAAACCAACCAAATGTCCAACTACCAAGCAATACCAAGTGAGCAAGTCTTCATTACCTTGTACAGGTTCAGACATGGATTTATTTCCAACAAAGGATGGAAATCAAATTAACATCATTGAATTAAATTGAATCATTACCATCACATGGTTCATCAATAACAAGTGGCGAGTAAACCTCCACAAAGGAATCATTATTGCATAAGCAGTTCATCCAATTATCCGGCAACAACAATCATACCAGGATGCTATGGAAGCATCAAGGCACATCACTAAAACCCTCCCAGCATGCTACAGAGACATAGCAATAGCATAGGACATTAAGTAAAAGGCATGAGCAATGAGCCTGTAAGTAAATCACTAGCACATGAGATCATTTGACCATTTAGAGCATGCACACACAAGCAATAGCAACAATAGTTCACCAGGACAATGACAAGCAACAATGACAAGCAAGCTAGGATAGATAGATAGATTGCATCCGAGTAGCACATCAACAACAACAGCAGCCAGTAGCACAGCAACAACAACAGCAGCACAACTAGAGCAGCACACGAGCATTTCGTCGAGCACCTTGTGCTCGCGCGGGAGAGGAATTAAGAGGGAGGGGAGGGGAGGGTAGAGAGATCACCGACGACAGGGGTGGAGGAGGAGGTTGAAGATGACGGCAGGGGTGGAGGAGGAGGAGGACGCGGTGGCTCCTCCACCTTGACGCGACGGCGGCCACTCCTCGCGGCGGCCCCTCCTCGCCGTAGCGGCAGCTTGTGCTGCAGGTGGCGGGGATGGGAGGAGCGTGGCGGCATGCGGCCTTCGCGGAGGAAGGCGGCGGCGACGGCGACGACCATGGCGGCGCGCGGCGGTACGGATCGGAGGAGAGGAGAGAGGGGAGAGGGGAGAGGCGGTACGGATCGAGGAGAGAGGTGAACAGGCGTGGGCGGGGGAGGGCACGGGATGATATAAGTTCCCTTAGTTCTGTGGCGCACCAGAACAAGTGCGCCACAGAAACAACTACTTCTGTGGCGCACCGAAGCAAGTGCGCCACAGAAACAGTTATTTCTGTGGCGCAGCGCGCCATGTGCGCCACAGAAATACCTACACTAATAATTGGTGTGGTGACAGGGGTGGGCCCCACTAAGTTTTTGTGGCGCACGGTTCCCTGGTGCGCCACAAAATTAAGCTATTTCTGTGGCGCAGCTTGCCTGGTGCGCCACAAAAAAACTTTCTGTGGCGCATTTTTAATGGTGCGCCACAGAACTAAGCTCCACCTATAAGGGTTTTCCTACTAGTGTTGAAATCACTGAGCCCATCTTAATGGCTATAAAGAAAGCACTTCCTGGGAGATAACCCATGTCTTTATTTTGCTACTGTTTTGTTGTGTCTTGGAAGTTGTTACTACTGTAGCAACCTCTCGTTATCTTTATTTTCTTGCATTGTTGTGCCAAGTAAAGTCCCTAATAGAAGGTTGATGCTAGATTTGGATTTCTGTGCAGAAACAGATTTCTATCTGTCACGAATTTGAGTAGGTATCTCTGTAGGAAACTCAGAAAAATCTGCCAATTTTCATGCGTGTTCCTCAGATATGTACGCAACTTTCATTAGTTTTGAGTTTTCTGATTTGAGCAATGGAAGTACATCGAAAAAATTCGTGTTTACTGGCTGTTCTGTTTTGACAGATTATGTCTCTGTTTTTTGCATTGTATCTTGTGGACTTTAAGTAAGGCTTTCTAGACGTGGAGAGCTGTAGCTAATGTTTTATTGAGTTCTTGCAATGTGTCACTACAGAACTAAAGCGGATTAAAAAAATTGAGTACTAACCCCTCTAATGAAGTTTATGAGAAGTTTGGTGTGGCAGAAGTTTTCAAGGGTCAAGAGAGAAGGGTGATATAATGTGATCAAGAAGAGTGAAGAGCCTAAGCTTGGGGATGCCCCCGTGGTTCACCCCTGCATATTTCAAGAAGACTCAAGCGTCTAAGCTTGGGGATGCCCAAGGCATCCCCTTCTTCATCAACTTATCAGGTCATCTCTAGTGAAACTATATTTTTATTCTTCCACATCATATGTGCTTTACTTGGAGCGTCTGTGTGTTTTTATTTTTGTTTGTGTTTGAATAAATTCGGATCCTAGCATTCCTTGTGTGGGAGAGAGACACTCTCCGCTTTTTCATATGAACACTGGTGTTCTTCGTTTTATTTTTCATGTTAATGGCGGAAGCTGAAAGCCGCATCACTTATTGTTATTTGGTTGGAAACAGAAAATGCTTCATATTGTCTTGAATAATTTGATACTTGGAAATTGTTTTGAGCTCTCAAGTAGATCATGTTTAAGCTCTTGCATCATGTAGTTTAAACCTATTAATGGAGAACTACCGTAGAGCTTGTTGAAATTTGGTTTGCATGATTGGTCTGTCTAAGGTCTAGATATTTTCTGGTAAAAGTGTTTGAGCAACAAGGAAGACAATGTAGAGTCTTATAATGCTTGCAATATGTTCTTATGTAAGTTTTGCTGTACCGGTTCATACTTGTGTTTGCTTCAAACAACCTTGCTAGCCAAAGCCTTGTACTGAAAGGGAATGCTTCTCGTGCATCCAAAACCTTGAGCCAAAACCTTTGCCATTTGTGTCCACCATATCTACCTACTATGTGGTATTTCCTGCCATTCCAAGTAAATACTTCATGTGCTACCTTTAAACAATTCAAAAGCTATTATCTCTTATTTGTTTCGATGTTTTATAGCTCATGAGGAAGTATGTGGTGTTTATCTTTCAACCTTGTCATTTACTTCTGACAGAATTTCACCAATGGACTAGTGGCATATACATCCGCTTATCCAATAATTTTGCAAAAAGAGCTGGCAATGGGGTTCCCAGCCTCAATTAATTACAACTTTCATTAATAATTCTCTTCACATGTTTTGCCATGATCTATCAGTAAGCAACTTAATTTTGCAAATAGACACTCCTCCATGGTATGTGAATGTTGGAAGGCACCCGAGGATTCGGTTAGCCATGGCTTGTGTAAGCAAAAGGTTGGGAGGAGTGTCATCAATAATGAAACTAAAATACATGTGTAAACAAAAGAGAAGAGGGATGATCTACCTTGCTGGTAGAGATAACGTCCTTCATGGGAGCCGCTCTTGAAAGCCTGGTTGATAAGGCAGTTAGAGTACCCGCTACCATTCGTTGACAACAACAAACACCTCTCAAAACTTTACTTTTATGCTCTCTATATGATTTCAAAACTTGAAAAGCTCTAGCACATGATTTAATCTCTGCTTCCCTCTGCGAAGGGCCCTTCTTTTACTTTATGTTGATTCAGTTTACCTACTTCTTTCTATCTTAGAAGCAAACACTCGTGTCAACTGTGCATTGATTCTTACATGCTTACTTATTGCACTTATTATACTACTTTGTGTTGACAAATATCATGAGATATGCATGTTGAAGTTGAAAGCAATTGCTGAAACTTAAATCTTCCTTTGTGTTGCTTCAAACCTCTTATTAAGAATTTATTGCTTTATGAGTTAACTCTTATGCAAGACTTTTTGATGCTTGTCTTGAAAGTACTATTCATGAAAAGTTTTGCTATATGTTATCTATTTGTTAGCAAACTATAGATCATTGCCTTGAGTCACTTCATTCATCTCATATGCTTTACAATAGTATGATCAAGATTATGTTTACCTACTCGAGGGCAAGTAGGAACTAAGCTTGGGGATGCTTGATACGTCTCCAACGTATGTATAATTTCTGATGTTCCATGCTAGTTTTATGACAATACCTACATGTTTTACTCACACTTTATAATGATTTTATGCATTTTCCCGGACTAACCTATTAATAAGATGTCGAAGTGCCAGTTCCTGTTTTCTGCTGTTTTTGGTTCCAGAAAGGCTGTTCGGGCAATATTCTCGGAATTCGACGAAACAAAAGCCAAACCTCCTATTTCACCGAGACGGACCCAGAACACTGAAGGAGAGACGGAGAAGGGCCAGGGGCCCCACACCACATGGCGGCGCGGCCAAGGGGGGGGCGCCCCCTATGGTGTGGACTCCCCAGGCACCCCCTTGCGCCGCCTCTTCGCCTATAAAATTCCTCGCGACCTAAAAACCCGAGACCAATTGACGAAACTCCAGAAAGACTCCAGGGGCGCCGCCACCATCGCGAAACTCCGTTTCGGGGGACAGAAGTCTCTGTTCCGGCACGCCGCCGGGATGGGGAAGTGCCCCCGGAAGTCATCTCCATCGACGCCACCGCCTCCATCATGCTCCGTGAGTAGTTCCCCCATGGACTACGGGTTCTAGCAGTAGCTAGTTGGTACTCTCTCTTCCATGTACTTCAATACAATGATCTCATGAGCTGCCTTACATGATTGAGATCCATCTGATGTAATCAGTGTTGTGTTTGTTGGGATCCGATGGATTGTTACATTATGATTAGTCTATCTATATAAGTTTGTGAAGTTATTGTTGATGCAATCTTGTTGTGTTTAATGCTTGTCACTAGTGCACGAGTGGCATGATCTTAGATTTAAGCTCTATAATTATTGCTTAGGTTGTATCTACAAGTTGTTTGCACATGTCTATGTCCGGAACCCGAGTTCCCAGAGTGACAGCAACTGGGATAACTGGAGGGGAAGGCGTATGTATGAGGATCACATGTTTTCACCAAGTGTTAATGCTTTGCTCCGGTGCTCTATTAAAAGGAGTACCTTAATTACCAGTAGATTCCCTAGAGGCCCGGCTGCCACCGGCTGGTAGGACAAAAGATGTTATGCAAGTTTCTCATTGCGAGCACGTATGACTATATATGGAAAACATACCTACATGATTAATAGACTTGATGTTCTGTCTTAATGCTATTTCAATCCTATCAATTCCCAACTGTAATTTGTTCACCCAACACTTGTTACTTGTTATTTGAGAGTTACCACTAGTGTAGATAGCTGGGAACCCCGGTCCATCTCTTATCATCATATACTCGTTCTATATGTCATTGGAAGTAGTATCAACTATTTTCCGGTGCCATTGCATCCGTGTTATCATTATCGCTGCTCGTGTTACTCGTTACTATTGCTCTCATATTACTGCTGCTTTCACATCACCCCTGTTACTAGTGCTTTTCCAGGTGCAGCTGAATTGACAACTCAGTTGTTAAGGCTTATAAGTATTCTTTACCTCCCCTTGTGTCGAATCAATAAATTTGGGTTTTACTTCCCTCGAAGACTATTGCGATCCCCTATACTTGTGGGTTATCAAACGCCCAGAACAAGACCGACTATTCGGAATCCCACCTTATTCAATAAAGCTTTCATCTTTCATCCGCAATATTATGATTGCATCATTAGTTCTTACTTGTTCTCGATTTCAGGTAGGAATTAAGACCCTCGCTGGTCAGGTTGATCGTGCATCCGCAAGATCAGTAACTCTCGGAGATTGTCCTAGCGATTGCATTGGTGCACGAGCTTTGCACGTGTAGTCGGATCGTCAAGCACGAACTCCACCAACAAATCGACACTATCATACTCTCATTCAAAGATCAGACACCTTTGCCCCATCAGTTCCTCAACGTTTTCAAAGGCGGCATGAGATCGAAAGAAAAAGGCAAGTGACCAAAAATCAGAGGGTGAAACATAATCCAAGAAAAGAAACTTTTATTGTACATAGAGGATGACATGCGGGTCCCATTTTGCAGCAGCGGTCCCAACGTTTCAAATGCGGCTTGAGATCAAAAGAAAAAGAAAGTAGCCAGAAATTAGGGGGTAAAAAACTCCAATAAAGGAAAGCTTTATCGTTCATACAGGCTGACATGTGGGACCTATGAGCCAGCAGAGTCCTCAACGTTTCAAAGGCGGCAGGGGATCAAAAGGAAAAGGAAATAGCCAAAAATCAGAGGGTGAAAAAAACCAAAAAAATGTACTTTTATAGTACATAGAGGATGACATGCGGGTCCCATGGGCCAGCAGGTTCCTCAACGTTTCAAACGTGGCATGAGATCAAATGAAAAAGGCAAGTGACCAAATATCAGGATCCAAAAATAATTCAAGAAAAGAAATGATTGTACATAGAGGATGACATGCGGATCCCATTTAGCAGCAGCGGTATCACCGTTTGAGAGGCGGCAGGGGACCGAAAGAAAAAGGCAAGTGACCAAATATGAGGTGGCAAAAAAATCCAAGAAAAGAAAGTTTTATAGTACATGGAGGATGACATGCGGGTCCCATGAGCCTGCAGGTTCCTCAACGTTTCAAACGTGGCATGAGATCGAAAGAAAAAGGCAAGTGACCAAATATCAGGAGCCAAAAAAATTCAAGAAAAGAAACTTGATTATACATTGAGGATGACATGCGGGTCCCATTTAGCAGCAGCGGTATCGCCGTTTGAGAGGCTGCACGGGATCGAAAGAAAAAGGCAAGTGACCAAATATCAGGAGCCAAAAATAATTCAATAAAAGAAAGTTTTATAGTACATAGAGGATGACATGCGAGTCCCATTTAGCAGCAGCGGTCTCACCATTTGAGAGGCGGCACGGGATCAAAATAAAAAGGCAAGTGACCAAATATGAGGTGCCAAAAAAAACTCCAAGAAAAGAAAGTTGATTGCACATAGAGGATGACATGCGGGTCCCATTTAGCAGCAGCGGTCTCACCATTTGAGAGGCGGCACGGGATCGAAAGAAAAAGGCAAGTGACCAAATATGAGGTGCCAAAAAAACTCCAAGAAAAGAAAGTTGATTGCACATAGAGGATGACATGCGGGTCCCATTTAGCAGCAGCGGTCTCAACGTTTCCAAGGCGGCAAGGGATCAAAAGATAAAGGAAGTAGCCAGAAATCGGGGGTCAAAAAATCCAAGAATAGAAAGAATTTTGGCTCATAGAGGATGACATGCGGGACCCATGATCCTGCATCGTAAACGGCTCGATCGGAGAGCGTTGAACGAGATGGCGCGATCGAGAAAAAAAACAATGCCAGAGAGGCTGCCATCTGGGCCCTACATCCCTGGGCGGTGCGGATTTGCGTTGACTCGGCCGGCGAACCCGAGACTTCGAGATGCACCACGTCCCGGGCCACCATACGCAACGTTTTGGCCGTTTTCGTCGGGCTAGGTGGCCTCAAAAACGAGAAAAAAAAGTTTTGACATGCACCACAGAGAGACCAAAAATCGTCGGCCATGGTGCACTTCGGCGCGACTTCAACTTCGTCGGCCATGGCAACTTTTCTTGTAGTGTTCCTCCATCGCCATATACACCCGCCATATACTTCCGCCACCGCCATATGCACCCGCCATATACTTCCTCCACCGCCATATACATATTCCATATACCCTGTTTCCTACCGTGACACAGTTTCGTGTTGTTTCTCTGCCGCGACAGAGTCCGTATAGACTAAGGTTTTTCTGTTTTCCTTAATAGTTGTTGCCTTCTAATTTCATCTGTGCCGTAGAAAGAATTTCGTGAGATAAGTTTTGGCGGCCGGTAAAGAATTGTGAAGGAGAGAAAAAAAAGTCTGGAACCGCCTCCAATTTTTTTTTCTGGCTACACTAGTTTTCGACCGTGGAGATTACTTTTCGCCACTGGCCGTTATAGCGACATTTTTTTTACGCCTGCTCGCTTTCCGGAGCACTTTTCAGAAATCTCGACAAAAAAAATTCTGAGGCTATACTGTTTTTAGACCCCGGGGATCAGTTTGAGACACTTGCCATCATAGTGATTTTTCGCATCTCGGTTCGCCACGTCATCGCCACCTCATCGCTGCTAGTTGCTTGTGTACTACGCCCTGACCTTGCCAGTGTTCTAGGCTCGCGTCTCTAGTACGATCTAGCCTAGGACCAGCATAGTATCGTTGTTGAGCATACTTTCAATATTGCATTGCTATTTTTGACAATTGATATTTTTGCTACCATATTAGCCTTCCTACAGCTCTACATATTATCTCCACTTGTTTTGTGTCGACCCCTGGTAATCGCCTTGACAATCTTTGGAGATGTTGATCCTTGCTGGTTGCCACATCGCCTTCCTCCTGTTTGGTAAGAACTTGTAAGAGCTTCGTATTTTTCTTGACGGATTACGTGTGAACCACCATTTCCGTAGTTTGTAGGCATATACATTTGTGCTTTTTGAGTACTAATCATGACAGGACCTACATCGGCCGCTGTTGATCCGGCCAAGATGACGAGTGAGGAGTTGCATGCTCACTTCACCCACCTTTTGGGCGGACATGCAACCGACGTGGATGCGCGTCTTGGTGATGTTGATGCTAAACTCACCGACGCGTTGGACAATATGGATGGTCTCGAGGCAGCTTTCAACTCCAAGCTCGACGCCAAGTTCTAGGAGGTGTTGTCTCGGTTACCGCCACCTCGCGACAACGTGCGACGACGCGCGCGCCGTGTTCCTCGTGCGGAGGTGTCTGCGGGTGCCGCTCCTGCTGCAGCAGCCGCACCTGACGCGCCTTCTGATGAAGGATACGAAGATTATGGAGGGGACGAGGACGAGCGGTGATGTTGGGCATTACCCTTCGGGTAACTAATATCACGCTACCCCTTGCAGCCCAACCAGAGGCCCATGAAGACACCCGATAGCCAGGTGGTCCGCTGCGTCGGTTCGCAAGAGGGATTCTTGAAGAGCAAGACAAGGAGACGAAGAATAAAAGGAAAGTTTAGAACTAGGACTCTTTGTAACCTAGTCGTACCCGGACAGATCTCTCGAGACCTGGCTCCCAATATAAGGGCCAGGAGAGGGGCTGCCGAGGACACACGCAATCTTAGCAATCATAGTCATCATAAGTCTAGAGCTAGGTCCCTGCAGAACTTAGCCTCTCGACGAGATCATAGCCGAAACCTTTGGCACCCCATTGTAACCCGATATTTTCATAATCAAGATCAGACAGGAAGGACGTAGGGTTTACCTTATCGAGGGCCCCGAACCTGGGTAAATCGCTTTCCCCGCTTGTTTGATAACCGATGTCTCGTGTCAGCCTACAGGATTCCATCTACCCTAAGCCCCAATCGGAGGGCATTGCCGAGGAGTACCCTCGACAATTGGCGCCGTCTGTGGGAAACTTGTCGGCACAAGGCAGGTCATCGGCAGTTCCAGTTAAATCTGCAGCGTTCGTGTTAGAGTCACCAACGTCATCAAGTCCAAGAAATTCAGTTCGCTGCAGATCCTTCGAGTTCATACCGCACTCTGAGGCATCACATCCGATCTCCACGAAATCGCGCGGCAGCATGGATACTACTTTCGGTGGTGTCCACTTCATCATCGATTCCAGAGGGTTTCTTCACCTTCCTAGTTCAAGCGCGCCAAGCCCAAGAACTTCGGTTCCAGACGATACCACGCCAGCAGCAGCTTTGGCAGTCCTGCCTAGGAGTATAGGAGAGGGCAGCCGAAGCAGTTTTGGTAGCAAAGAGGAGCAAAGGAAAAGACGAAGGGATTCACGCCGTGAAGAAGAGGAGCAAGTTGCGACCCGCCCTCGACAGTATGAACGAGGATATCACAACGTGCAGCCGAACAAGAACCGTCTTCGCACACCTTACCTATCGGCCACGGAGCAACTTGAAGCACCGTGTTACCTGCATTCTTACATCGACCCGAAGGATGATGACCCACAAGTATAGGGGGTGTATCGTAGTACTTTCGATAAATAAGAGTGTCGAACCCAACGAGGAGCAGAAGGTGTTGACAAGCAGTTTCGATGAAGGATTCACTGTAAATGCTCACAGACAAGTATTCGGGGGTTTTGATATAGCAGATGAATAAAGTACGAGTAAGTAAAATGCGAGAGAAATAATTGCAGCGAGTGGCCCAATCCTTTTTAGCACAAAGGACAAGCCGGTTTGTTTACTTATAATGACCAAACGTTCTTGAGGACACACGGGAATTTAGTCTAGTGCTTTCGCTTCATACGAGCTGATTAATCTTCATTGTTTTGATAAGTGTTGTGTGGGTGAACATATGCTAATGCACCGCCCTTCCTAGGACTAATACATACTTGTGATTATACCCCTTGCAAGCATCCGCAAATACAAGAAAGTAATTAAGATAAATCTAACCACAGCCTTAAACTGCGAGATCCTGCTATCCCTCCCGCATCGATATACCAACGGGGGTTTAGGTTTCGTCACTCCGGCAACCCCGCAATTGGCAAACGAGTACAAGATGTATTCCCCTAGGCCCATAAAGTTGAAGTATCATGTAGTCGACGTTCACATGACACCACTAGAAGAATAACACCACAACTTAAATATCATAACATTGAATATTACTCAACCATAATTCACTACTAACATTTAGACTTCACCCATGTCCTCAAGAACTAAACGAACTACTCAGGAGACATCATATGGAACATGATCGGAGGTGATATGATGATGAATAACAATCTGAACATAAACCTTGGTTCAATGGTTTCACTCAATAGCATCAATAACAAGTAGAAATCAACACCGGGAGAGTTTCCCCTATCAAACAATCAAGATCCAACCCGAATTGTTACAGCGGTGACGAGGTGCAGCGGTGGAGATGGCGGTGATGATGATGGAGATGATGACGATGGTGATGGAGATGATGTCCAGCTCGATGACGGTGACGATGGCGTCGATTTCCCCCTCCGGGAGGGAATTTCCCGGCGGATTCCTGCCCGCCGGAGAGCTCTTTTCTCTCTGGTGTTCTCCGCCCCGCAGAGGCGGCTGTGACTATTCGCGACTATCCTCTGGAGCTTAGGTTTTCGGGGCGAAGAAGTACGCGAAGGAGAGGACGCCATAGGGGGTCGTGGGCCCCCTCCTCACAAGGCGGCGCGGCCAGGGCAGGGCCCGCGCCGGCCTATGAGGTGGGCCCATGGCGGCCCTCCTCGGCTCCCCTTTCTGGCTCCCTTCGTCTTCTGGAAAAATAGGATTTTTCGTATAATTTCCATCAATTGTTGATCTTCCGAAATATTGTATTCTGACGGCGCTTTTTCCAGCAGAATCCTGACTCCGGTGCGCGATCCTCCAATAATCATGAAACATGCAAAATAGATGAAATAACATAAGTATCATCTCTAAATATGAAATATATCAATGAATAACAGTAAATTATGATATAAAATAGTGATGCAAAATGGACGTATCAACTCCCCCCAAGCTTAGACTTCGCTTGTCCCCAAGCGAAACTGAACTCAGTAAACAAGACCACATGTTTATGGAGTGAAGAGTCGATAAATAAAATACGGAAAGCATCATATTGATTCATACAAGACATTCTAGTGAACAACTTCCTCATATAATTAAACTCGAAGCAAGTAAAAGGGAATCACAAGTAAAGGTGCATAGGAAATCATAATTGGTGATGGCAAACTTCGTTCTTGGTCAAAGAACAGTTAACAGATTATACTTATCTATCGAGCGGAGATCTTATATTAAAGCTTATATAGCACAACTTGCATACTCAATCATAATAATCTCCTCATAATCATTGATAATCTTCAAAACTATATTCATCAGATAAAACTTGTACTAAACAAGGAAGAATAAAAGGCATGACTAAATAAATCACAATATATATGGTTGGATCACAACAACTCAATTGCTTGCTCAAGATGGAGGGAAATAGGTTTACTGACTCAACATAAAGTAAAAGATAGGCCCTTCGCAGAGGGAAGCAGGGATTAAATCATGTGCTAGAGCTTTTCAAGTTTTGAAATCATATAGAGAGCATAAAAGTAAAGTTTTGAGGGGTGTTTGTTGTTGTCAACGACTGGTAGTGGGTACTCTAACCCCCTTGCCAGACAAACTCTCAAAGAGCGGCTCCCATAAAGTTTTATTTTTGGTTGACACTCCTTCCAACCTTTGCTTTCACAAACCATGGCTAACCGAATCCTCGGGTGCACTGCCAGACAATCTCATACCATGAAGGAGTGTCTTTTTATTTTAGTTTTATTTAGATGACACTCCTCCCCACCTTTGCTTTCTCAAGCCATGGCTAACCGAATCCTCGGGTGCCGTCCAACAATCACATACCATGGAGGAGTGTCTATTTGTAAAATTACAAAAGTTAATTAACTTGGGACTGGGAACCCCATTGCCAGCTCTTTTTTGCAAAGTTATTGGATAAGTGGATGAGGCCACTAGTCCATTGGTGAAAGTTGCCCAACAAGATTGAAAGATAAACACCACATACTTCCTCATGAGCTATAAAACATTGACACAAATAAGGGATGATAAATTTTGAATTGTTTAAAGGTAGCACATGAAGTATTTACTTGGAGTGGCAGGAAATACCACATAATAGGTAGTTATGGTGGACACACATGGCATGGGTTTTAGTTTAAAGGTTTGGATGCACGAGAAGCATTCCCTCTCGAGTACGAGGTCTTTGGCTAGCAAGGTTGATTAGCAAGCATAAGAGTTGAGGTAAACAAACAAATATACATGTGATAGAAACAATCATGCATCTTACTTGTAAACACAAACAATTTTAACTTCAGAATACCAAGCTCATAGTTAATCAAGAAAGTAGTATAATGAACTAACATATCTACATGTATTTCCTCTATTCTTCTTAAACTCAAAGTGTTGTTGCTATTGACCAATGCTAAGTTTGCCAAAACCAAATATATTTAATCAATGCTCCCAAAGTGATACCAATACTAACAACAAGATCAACCACATAATAGAGATTGCAAACTAAAATAAGATGTGCAATATGTAAATGATAAAACTTATCATTAATATTCTATAACGATAACTCACACCAAGGGATACATAGATAACCAACTAAAGAGAGATACTTCCATACCGCAACACATCTTATATGATTGATACGTCTCCGACGTATCGATAATTTCTTATGTTCCATGCCATATTATTGATGATACCTACATGTTTTATGCACACTTTATGTCATATTCGTGCATTTTCTGGAACTAACCTATTAACAAGATGCCGAAGACCCGATTCTTTGTTTCTAGCTGTTTTTGGTTTCAGAAATCCTAGTAACGAAATATTCTCGGAATTGGACGAAATTAAAACCCGGGGTCCTATTTTGCCACGAAGCTTCCGGAAGACCGAAGAGGAGTCGAAGTGGGGCCACGAGGGGCCGCCACCATAGGGCGGCGCGGCCCGGGCCTTGGCCGCGCCGACCTGTGGTGTGGGTCCCCGTGTGGCCCCCACGTTGCCCTTCCGCCTACTTAAAGCCTCCGTCGCGAAACCCCGATGCGAAAAACCACGATACGGAAAACCTTACCGAGACGCCGCCGCCGCCAATCCCATCTCGGGGGATTCGGAGATCTCCTCCGGCACCCTGCCGGAGAGGGGATTCATCTCCCGGAGGACACTACACCGCCATGGTCGCCTCCGGAGTGATGAGTGAGTAGTTCACCCCTGGACTATGGGTTCATAGCAGTAGCTAGATGGTTGTCTTCTCCTCATTGTGCTTCATTGTTGGATCTTGTGAGCTGCCTAACATGATCAAGATCATCTATCTGTAATGCTATATGTTGTGTTTGTCGGGATCCGATGGATAGAGAATACCATGTTATGTTAATTATCAAGTTATTACATATGTGTTGTTTATGATCTTGCATGCTCTCCGTTACTAGTAGAGGCTCTGGCCAAGTTTTTGCTCTTAACTCCAAGAGGGAGTATTTATGCTCGATAGTGGGTTCATGCCTGCATTGACACCGGGACGGTGACGGAAAGTTCTAAGGTTGTGTTGTGTTGTTGCCACTAGGGATAAAACATTGATGCTATGTCCGAGGATGTAGTTATTGATTACATTACGCACCATACTTAATGCAATTGTACTGTTGCTTTGCAACTTAATACTGGAGGGGGTTCGGACGATAACCTGAAGGTGGACTTTTTAGGCATAGATGCGAGTTGGATGGCGGTCTATGTACTTTGTCGTAATGCCCAATTAAATCTCACTATACTTATCATGACATGTATGTGCATTGTTATGCCCTCTCTATTTGTCAATTGCCCGACTGTAATTTGTTCACCCAACATGTTTTTATCTTATGGGAGAGACACCTCTAGTGAACTGTGGACCCCGGTCCATTCTTTAATACTGAAATACAAATGTGCTGCAATACTTGTTTTACTGTTTGCTCTGCAAACAATCATCTTCCACACAATACGGTTAATCCTTTGTTACAGCAAGCCGGTGAGATTGACAACCTCACTGTTTCGTTGGGGCAAAGTACTTTAGATTGTGTTGTGCAGGTTCCACGTTGGCGCCGGAATCCCTGGTGTTGCAAAGCACTACATCCCGCCGCCATCAACCTTCAACGTGCTTCTTGGCTCCTCCTGGTTCGATAAACCTTGGTTTCTTTCTGAGGGAAAACTTGCTGCTGTGCGCATCATACCTTCCTCTTGGGGTTCCCCAACGAACGTGTGAAATACACGCCATCAAGCATATTTTCACGGCGCCGTTGCCGGGGAGATCAAGACACGCTGCAAGGGGAGTCTCCACTTCTCAACCTCTTTACTTTGTTTTTGTCTTGCTTTATTTTATTTACTACTTTGTTTGCTGCATTATATCAAAATACAAAAAAAAAATTAGTTGCTAGCTTTACTTTATTTACTGTCTTTCACTCTATATCAAAAACACAAAAAAATTAGTTACTTGCATTTACTTTACTTATTTCATCATGTTTCCTTTTAATTTTACCACAAAAGACATACCGGTAGGACGCGGGTCTATAATTGGGAGAAACAATATAGAAGAATTTTTCAGTCATGTTAGTACCGTTGAAGATTTTGAAGATAGACACTTGGTAGAACTTGCTCCTACTTATGAAATTGCTGCTGCTGCTTTAGTTCGCATGTTGGAAACTAAATTTGTTAATCTCAATCCTATAATCCAACATATGTTTCTCACACTCGGTGATATGGAAGAGGGGGAAAAGAAAAAATTTGTTTTAGAAACCCTTCTTAGAGAATTTGGTGGTCTAGCAAGAGAGGCTAGAAAGGTCTTTGCTAAATTTAATATGCTTGGTTCTCATACTAATTTTGTTGGTCTCCTTGAAAAAATGGACATGGATAGAATAAGGTACACTAATAATATTAATGATGGTGGGGAGATCAAAGCACCAATACCATGTAAACTCCTAGCTATGAATGATGCACTAGAAAATAACTATGCTTGGCTTGTTCCTGAAAATTTGTTCGATGAGAGTAGCAAGCCCAAGACTAATGAAAAGGGAGACGCTGAAACTTATGTATCCAATATACTATGCATGGTTGAGAAAACTCCAAACCCCGCTGTAGATGCACCACCCTTTGATGTTACTTGATATACACTTTCTGCGCCTAGCTGAAAGGCGTTAAAGAAAAGCGCTTATGGGAGACAACCCATGTTTTTACTACAGTATTTTTGTTTTATATTTGAGTCTTGGAAGTTGTTTACTACTGTAGCAACCTCTCCTTATCTTAGTTTTATGTTTTGTTGTGCCAAGTAAAGTCTTTGATAGTAAAGTAAGTACTAGATTTGGATTACTGCGCAGTTCACGATTTCTTTGCTGTCACGAATCTGGGTCTACCTCCCTGTAGGTAGCTCAGAAAATTAAGCCAATTTACGTGCATGATCCTCAGATATGTACGCAACTTTCATTCAATTTGGGCATTTTCATTTGAGCAAGTCTGGTGGCCTAATAAAATCCATCTTTACGGACTGTTCTGTTTTGACAGATTCTGCCTTTTGTTTCGCATTGCCTCTTTTGCTATGTTGGATGAATTTCTTTGATCCATTAACGTCCAGTAGCTTTATGCAATGTCCAGAAGTGTTAAGAATGATTGTGTCACCTCTGAACATGTGAATTTTTATTATGCACTAACCCTCTAATGAGTTGTTTCGAGTTTGGTGTGGAGGAAGTTTTCAAGGATCAAGAGAGGAGTATGATACAATATGATGAAGGAGAGTGAAAGCTCTAAGCTTGGGGATGCCCCGGTGGTTCACCCCTGCATATTCTAAGAAGACTCAAGCTGTCTAAGCTTGGGGATGCCCAAGGCATCCCCTTCTTCATCGACAACATTATCGAGTTCCTCCCCCGAAACTATATTTTTATTCCGTCACATCTTATGCACTTTGCTTGGAGCGTCGGTTTTTTTTTTTTTTTGTTTTGTTTGAATAAAATGGATCCTAGCATTCACTTTGTGGGAGAGAGACACGCTCCGCTGTAGCATATGGACAAGTATGTCCTTAGGCTCTACTCATAGTATTCATGGCGAAGTTTCTTCTTCGTTAAATTGTTATATGGTTGGAATTGGAAAATACTACATGTAGTAATTCTAAAATGTCTTGGATAATTTGATACTTGGCAATTGTTGTGCTCATGTTTAAGCTCTTGCATCATATACTTTGCACCCATTAATGAAGAAACATTTAGAGCTTGCTAATTTGGTTTGCATATTTGGTTTCTCTAGAGTCTAGATAACATCTAGTATTGAGTTTTGAACAACAAGGAAGACGGTGTGGAGTCTTATAATGTTTACAATATGTCTTTTATGTGAGTTTTGCTGCACCGTTCATCCTTGCGTTTGTTTCAAATAACCTTGCTAGCCTAAACCTTGTATCGAGAGGGAATACTTCTCATGCATCCCAAATACTTGAGCCAACCACTATGCCATTTGTGTCCACCATACCTACCTACTACATGGTATTTATCCGCCATTCCAAAGTAAATTGCTTGAGTGCTACCTTTAAAATTCCATCATTCACCTTTGCAATATATAGCTCATGGGACAAATAGCTTAAAAACTATTGTGGTATTGAATATGTACTTATGCACTTTATCTCTTATTAAGTTGCTTGTTGTGCGATAACCATGTTTCGGGGACGCCATCAACTATTCTTTGTTGAATATCATGTGAGTTGCTATGCATGTCCGTCTTGTCTGAAGTAAGAGAGATCTACCACCTTTATGGTTGGAGCATGCATATTGTTAGAGAAGAACATTGGGCTGCTAACTAAAGCCATGATTCATGGTGGAAGTTTCAGTTTTGGACATATATCCTCAATCTCATATGAGAATAATAATTGTTGCCACATGCTTATGCATTAAAGAGGAGTCCATTATCTGTTGTCCATGTTGTCCCGGTATGGATGTCTAAGTTGAGAATAATCAAAAGCGAGAAATCCAAAATGCGAGCTTTCTCCTTAGACCTTTGTACAGGCGGCATGGAGGTACCCCATTGTGACACTTGGTTAAAACATGTGCATTGCAAAGATCCGGTAGTCCAAGCTAATTAGGACAAGGTGCGGGCACTATTAGTATACTATGCATGAGGCTTGCAACTTGTAAGATATAATTTACATAACTCATATGCTTTATTACTACCGTTGACAAAATTGTTTCATGTTTTCAAAATAAAAGCTCTAGCACAAATATAGCAATCGATGCTTTCCTCTTTGAAGGACCATTCTTTTTACTTTTATGTTGAGTCAGTTCACCTATCTCTCTCCACCTCAAGAAGCAAACACTTGTGTGAACTATGCATTGATT
>NC_061510.1:343122852-343145122 GCF_022539505.1 Lolium rigidum
CCTACATCCCTGGGCGGTGCGGATTTGCGTTGACTCGGCCGGCGAACCCGAGAATTTGCGATGCACCACGTCCCGGGCCACCATACGCGACGTTTCGGCCGCTTTCGTCGGGCTAGGTGGCCTCAAAAACGAGAAAAAAAGTTTTGACATGCACCACGGAGGGACCAAAATCGTCGGCCATGGTACACCAGCAACCACGGCGCGACTTCAACTTCGTCGGCCATGGCAACTTTTCTTGTAGTGTAGGTTATCTTGGATTAGCTATTGAATTTCTAAGTAGAGAATGGTTGGTTCCTAAATAGGATGGTTCGTAAGTATCTCACACTAGTAGGGTTTAGTGGAACAGGGGTATGTAGTGCAAAATAATATGTATGGTTACTATTAGGGTTCATCACCATGGTGTGATGCTAAGTAAGGGTGATTAGAGGTTGATATCTCTAAGGTTAGAAACTAGGTTTTACACTTGTTTGATCCTAGTTGATCATCTAGTTGTATTTGGATGAGAACATAGAATAGCAATTAACTAGTGATAGTGTTCTTACATTTTATGTGGACATGGCAAATATTCAGTTGCTATTATTGTTCTATGACTACTATTGGGGTAACATGATCACATGTTAACTTGGGGTTTAGGTTTGGTAACAATTTAGGGTTCACATGTAATAATGGAACTAGAGTTCCTAATGAATTTAGGGTTTTAGAATACCACCTAAAATTATGAGGTTATAATTTTATTCATAATGGAACTAGGGTCTCCTAATTACCCAATAGTTCTTGGGATTTCTATTTTCGTGCCCTCGGGTCCTTAGTTGTGCTCAGTTTTCCCCAGCTCCTTAGTTTTTCCTCAGTTTTACCCAAGCGTTTGTCTGAAACCATCACACGTGATGTAACGGCCGGTTGCCCGACGGTTGACCGTTATCTTCTGACTAGTGGGGCCACGTAGAGCCTGCAAAGACACGTCGGACCATCCATCTTTGTTTGACCGTAAGCATCGCTGTATCCCCGACCAAAACGCGAACGAGTGGGGCTTCGGTATATCAAATGACAAGTGGGGCCATGACGCCGATACAAGGGGCAATACACGGGTAGGATTAGATTTTTAAACGGAGCTCTACGGCGATGGCACGGAGGAGGTGGCATGCGGGGTGCCGAGATGAGATCGACGTCCACAAAGAACCGCATGAGGCGAGACCGGACGCATTAGATAGATATGAACTAGACGCGTTTAACCATGCAAAGAAGAGAAGAAATGGTCGACGACATCGACGACCACCTCAAAACTTTGACTGACCGTGTCGGACACGAACGCGAGCAATGTAGAGAAAACTAGTGTCTCTCCTTTCCGGCGTGTATAGGTGGGTGCTAGGAGAGTGTGGTGGCGAAGGGAAAGACCTCGCGGCGGTGCGTGGCGTCCGAGCATAGCGGGTCGGCGTGGCCGTGCCCACGGCGGCGTGCATGCATGATCGGCATTGGCATCGGCATGTACGTTCGGCATTGGCCTCGGCGGTATCTCCGGTGTGTCGGTGATCGAATGAGGGGACGGGATTGAGGGTGCATCCCGACGTTGACCTAGCGAGTGGCGGCGAGCATAGCCGCTTCGACCATGCCGATATCGGCATCGGCATCGTTTGGAGGCCGTGGTGCTCGAATCAAGTTGGGATTTGTTTCTTGTAGGCCAAAATGAATTTGAAACAAGTTTCATGTTGAAGGTTAGGTAACGAAAGTTTGTAACTATCCCCAAATTATACTAGCGCCATGGTGAGGTTCTTTTTGATAGAGCTATATGGTTGGGCAAACTTTTTTGACACTTTTTAGATAGGGTTCCTTGTTGTTACACGTATGGCATCATGTATGGAAAATTTGGGGTCATTTGGAGATGTTCGAAAAATCACTTTGCTTAAGCGCATGCCGTTTCGTCTCGCTGAAACCAGCTTTTCTAACAAGGTGATTTTTTCTACCTTCTCTAAATAACCTCAAATTTCATACAGCTGATCTTCTATACATAGATAGATAGATTGTTTCGTTTTTACATTTTTCGAACTTTTTATTTCCCTTTACAATACCCAATTGATTTTCAGGTCAAAACCTCGAAAAACAACATCATGTATGGCATCATTTTCACCCTAAATTTTCTGAAACTTTCCCTTTTAGATATTCCTTGTTGTTATAGGTATGCCATCATGTATGCCAAACTTGGTTAGGTCTCACTCGAAACCAGCTTTTGTAACAAATTAGGTTTTTTCGCGTGAAAAGTAATGGCTACAACAAATTGTTGATGGTTTATCATTTTTTTGCGTGAAAAGTAATGGCTACAACAAATTGTTGATGGTTTATCATTTTTTGCGTGAAAAGTAATGGCTACAACAAATTGTTGATGGTTTATCATTTTTTGCGTGAAAAGTAATGGCAACAACAAATCGGTGATGGTTTATCATATTTTTGCGTGAAAAGTAATGGCAACAACAAATTGTTGATGGTTTATCATTTTTTGCGTGAAAAGTAATGGCTACAACAAATTGTTGATGGTTTATCATTTTTTGCGTGAAAAGTAATGGCAACAACAAATCGGTGATGGTTTATCATTTTTTTTTGCGTGAAAAGTAATGGCTACAACAAATTGTTGATGGTTTATCATTTTTTTGCGTGAAAAGTAATGGCAACAACAAATCGGTGATGGTTTATCATTTTTTTGCGTGAAAAGTAATGGTAACAACAAATCGGTGATGGTTTATCATTTTTTGCGTGAAAAATAACGCCTAAAACAGTTTATAATTTTCAGCGCGTGAAAAATAATACAGAAAACCGCCCTTCAGCATACTTAGAGGGTGGAAGCTAATTAACCGCCAACAGAGAGAGAGAGAGAGGGGTTATCCTGCCCGTTCCCTATATCATACGATCAACGGTCGGTGGGCACGATCCGCGTGACATGGGCTAGACCAATCAGAGCGATGATGCACGTCTGCGAGAATTTGTGAAGAG
Source organism: Lolium rigidum (assembly GCF_022539505.1). NCBI lineage: Eukaryota > Viridiplantae > Streptophyta > Magnoliopsida > Poales > Poaceae > Lolium > Lolium rigidum. Next base: position 343,125,832 of record NC_061510.1, read on the forward strand.
AGAGGGCAAAGCTGAGTACTATCAAGAAACCAAGGGCACCGAGTAGTAAATAGACTAAGGGATTCAAATATGAGATTTAAAAAATGGAAAATGCGTGTTTTGTACAATGAAACCCATCTTGGCCTACCTCAAACTATTTGCAATACCAATATACATCGGTGTGAGAATTGTGGCCTCATTTAGACAAAGTATGATTTGGGGGAAGCTCGTTTTGGGAAGGGCTTATTGTGGAAAACCATGCACCTTCATAGCTACTAGGTGATTTGAGAAGTGGCAATTTGTGGTAAAACTTGATTTATCTATGATTTATCTATGATTTGAGAAGTGTCAATTTGTGGTAAAGACTCCATGAGTAAGTGCCACTCTTTTTAGGATTTTTTTGCACATTAAATGACTCATTTAACTAGTTAATCCCATTTGTTGACTCTCGTTGACCAGCCACTTGAGGGTAAAAGCTGAGTATATTGCACTAGCCAGTATTAGCACTCGAGGGGAAAATTGAGCACACAAAAAATGCTAGTATAAGACTCGAGGGTATACACGAGTATATCTAAATTTCCGGGGTTAGACTCGAGGACACGTGCAATTGTTGACGCGTAGACGCGGGTCGCGGTGGAGAAGTCGAGACGTGCAATCGTGGACGTGTGTCGCGTTGCAGAAGTCCAAGACGTGCAGACGTGCACCTGTGCACGCGTAGGACGCGGGTCGCATTAACCACCCCTCGCATTTATAGACGCCTCCTCGCACTGTCTCTGTCACTCTCACTCGCTCACGCATCGCCAACTCTCTCCCACGTCCCATCATCTTCTCCAAAGCAAAAACCCTCTCCCTCTCCCTCTTCCTCTTCCTCCGCCGGAGAGATGGACAAGGAGAATGCCAATCCCATCGTCGAGGTTGGCTCGAAGCGCGACGCCTCCATCTTCGGCCCCGTCCCCTCGACGGACGACGCCGCCGCCGCCGCCGCCGCCGCCGGTGCATCGGAGGCTCGCCGCCGCCGGTGGCGGTCAGATCCCGACGGGATGGGACCCCTACGACCCCGTGCCGTACGTCCCGCCCCGAACCCCTACGACACCTCCCTCGGAGGACCCATGGAACGAGGTAACTACGGTTTGCTTCCTTTTTGTTCCCCATTCCTTTTTGAACCCTATTTTTGCTGGTGTAGATGGATCTGTAGATGGATGAGTATTGGGCTAATATTTGCGCCGATTTTATTCCATTTTGTTTTGATCACTTCTTGATTTCGTTTAAGATTTGGGGTTCGGCTGTTCGGTTAATTTATGCAAGTAATATTGGATCTCAATCAGTTAATTTATGCAAGTAATCATGGGATCTCAATCGGTTATTTTATGCACTAATCAAAAGATATCAACCGTTTAATTTTGCAAATAATCTCGAATGTGTTCAAGTTCAGATCTAGTTCAGATCTAGAATCCGTTTCTTTGCCTATGATGAATGGTTGGGCACAAATTTTTACAGGGAGGGTTCAGCGAACCATTGCTGTGTACAAATCTGTTGTGCATGAGCTTTAGTTCGCTTACACCTTCCTCGTAGATATATAATCATGTCCACTCTAACCGAGGCTGACTCTGTTTTCTTAACTTTGTTATCATGTACGTTAGTCATCGTTGCAACTCATTCACTAGTTTCCGTTTGATATGGATCGGATGTCCGGCAGCGACGTCGGCGGCGACGAAGAGCGGGAGGACGTCAAGACTCGCCGAGTGCTGCGGAGGCTGCGGGTCGGCCAGTACATCTCCTACTTCGCCAAGGAGGTGTACAGGTGCCCCTTCTGCACCAGGAGACTCGGCGCCACGGACTTCAACTGCCTCGTCACGCATGCTGAGAACATCAGCAACACCTTCCCCAAGGTCGGCACGACGGTGAACATCCACTCCTTCCGCGCCAAGCACAGGGCGCTCGGCATGCACCTCCGCAGCTTGCAGCGGGTGGAGATCTCCGCCGGGCGCATGCCTCCGCTCAAGCCCAAGGCTCCCAAGGGGAGCAAGAGCAACAAGTGGAGGGAGAGCCGGATGGGGTAGGCGGAGTCCTCGGACGTGTGCTGCTGCTCGCTGCCTCCTAGTTTGTTGTTGGGATCCCTTTGTTGTTAGCTAGGGATCCCTTGTTGTTATGTTAGTATGATGGTGCTTGTGAAGAACCTCGTTACTATGTTGGCTGCTGTGTATGCAGCCTATTGTCTATCCATATTATCTAGGGATTATCTATCCCTAGTCTACTATATTTTGTTGGCCGTACTTAGTTTTCTTGATTTACTATGACCGTGAATTTATCGTACATTATCCTGGAGATTTGCTTCTAGATTTAACTACATACATATGAACCGGAGGGAGTACTAGATTTGCTGCCATATTGGGCAAACAACGAGGGCCAAAAGGCACAAATAATTGAAGAAAGTCGAAATGCAAGCTTCTCTAGATTTTATACTAATTTGGTGAAAAGGACAGGAGAGAAAGAGGGGAAAAAGGTGCACTTAATAGGGATGCCAATTTGGGGCCGAGAGAGACAGAACCCGGCTCCTGCTCACGTGCAACCAAACGCTTCTCGTCCTGTCCCACGCGGTCCCTTTCTACCAGCCCCACGCGACGCGGGCCCACACGACTCGGCCCCACAAGACGCGGCCCCACACGTGACGAACGGTCAACTAAACGGGAATCCTGCCGTCCGAGTCGCTTCGCGGGTTTCAAACAAGGGCTTGGGGAAAACTGAGGAAAAACTAAGGAGCTGGGGAAAACTGAGTACAACTAAGGACCGGAGGGCACGAAAATAGAAATCCCATAGTTCTTGGGTTAATAACTTAATTTTGAATTTGAAGTTGTTAATAACTTCTAAATAAAAATGATATTGAATTTGGCATTTATCATTTTTAAACAATTAATAATTAGGGTAATTATTAATCAGGGTTTAAATCCCTATAATAATGATTTAACAAAGAATAAATAAAGAAAATTAGTTTTAATGTTTTCTTTATTTATTTACTGGTTTTTATTTACTTTTGGTAATTCTTACTAATTATTGAATTTTAATTGAATTTAGAATTAAAATTAAAGGCTTGAATAACAATTAATAAATAATTAAATTTTTATTAACACTAAAAATTTCATTTTATATTTTTATTGGATAGGGTTTATCTTTATAAGGATTTTGATATCTTACATTTATTTTTCTGAGCTATATTTAATTTTCTACAATTTGTCAAAGTTGCAGCAATTTTCTGGAATTGAATTTAAAGCAAATAACTAGAGCTACCCGTACAGATCACCCACACAGTCAATGACTGGTGGGGCCGTGCCCACCTCACCTGCCACGGGGCATTTGACCGAGTCAAACTTGCCACCGTGGCGTGGAGGCTACTGGCCGGCGGCCAGGCGAGATCGTCGCCGACGATTTCGGGCGCGTTAGGATGGGCGACTGGGTTCCTTTGAATCAGCGCGTCGAGGCAAGCCAAATGGTGGCGGCGCCGCTCCGGTATGGTCACCGGAGCATGCTCGGCGGCGAGGGGCGGCGGCAGTACTCACGGGCTAACGATGCGGCGGCGATACAGCGAGAAATCAAGAGGGCTAGGAGGCACTTGAGCACCAGTGACTCACCCTGAGCACGATGAGCATGGCGGCGAGACGAGAGGAGGTCGGCATTGCCAGAATTTCTAGCTCCGGCCGTCGGAGAGGATGAGGTCGTTGACGGCGCTCCGGGAGGCTACGGCTCGATTCCTCTTGTCTGGTGGGCAAGTCGAGCACGGTGAGGACGACGGTGACCACGGCGATGCTTGGGAAGGCTCCAGTCGTCGGCGGTAATGGTGGCCGGGCGAGCTAGGTTTTCCGTCTGGGATGAATTCGAGCGGAGGAAGAAGAAATCGAGGCCAGGGCTCATCGTGGGGCTTAAATACGGCGGTGTGATGCGCCTCGTCACAAATTCGGGCGAGGAGAGGCTGTCAGCGACGCGACGAAGCCGAGCACGACTTCGTGCTGTCGACCATGCGGAGGAAGAGGATGAGGACGACCTCTCCTCTCGATATTTTTGGCGAAGGGGTAAGTGGGCTGGTCTGGGCCGTGTTGTTGGGCTGGTTTTGGGCTCCGGCTTGGGCCAGGATGTAGGCCGCTGCTGGGCTGCGTGCCAGGTAAGGTCCAGGTATGTCTTTTTCTATTTTCTCTTTTCTGTTTTCTATTTCATTTAATTCTGTTTTAATTCAAATTGAACTCATGTAATACCATGCAGGTATTCTGAGTATATGAATTTCATTGGGACCATTAAAAGGATATATGTATTACTCCATTGTTGATGAACAATCATATATGTGAGCCTTGCTACAATTTTTAATTAGGCAAGAATTTTAGGTATTAATGTTCATTTCCTTTCTCATTTGTGATATAACTCCCTGTTGAATAATTAGAGTTGGTTATTCCTCTTCCAATTGTTTTGGAAGTTATTATTAGGACTTGATTTCATATTGGAGGAATTGGTCAATTGCACATGATTTTATGTGAGCTCCAATGTATTAGGGTTTTATAGTTTCTATCATAACCCCTGTTATTAAGGTTAATACTATCATTATATTTGAAAGTATCTAGGTAGGTATTGTTTCCATCATGGTTGATCTTGGTTACCAAGATAAATAGTTGATCACTACACCTCTGGTTTAATTATAGGACTTAGCATTAGGTGGCTCTTATGTTTTTATAATTGAAACATTGGATTTAATTAATGAACCATTAGGGTTCTAATGATATTTACCTAATGGCAATTGGTTTGAATCTCAATTATGGCATGGGTTTATATTATGATCATCACAGTGATACATAAACTAGGGCTGGGATATAATTTTAGTTTATGGAATTGGGATGACATCATGTTACATTGGCTAGGTTTACTCTCCCCAATGCATGATAAAATGGTTACTTGCTTATTATTTCATGTGCTCCTTTAGCTACTAAGGATATGAGAATTGGTGTTATCTTATACCAATAGACTTTTATTATTATCCTTAATCTATTGTTGAAGTAACTAAAGTTGTTATAGTTCTTTTTATAGTTAACTTTGGTCATATGGATGGATGGTTTCTCACCATATTGAGTATGGAGTTTTACTCTAAGGTTTTCTTAGGTTCTTTAATTTATGTAATATAGATATGGTAGGATTCTACTTATGATCACCAAGTGGTTCACAAGTAAAGGTTGAAATATAAGCCTAGGGTTGCTTACTAATTACCTCCCTATAATTTCATGGGTGAATGATATCTACTTATCCTATTAGGTTTTATCCCCAATACCTCAAGAACATGATCATGGATTAGGCATGATCAACTTGTTCTTAATATCTTTATCTCAATTTCTTAGGGTTTATGATCATTACACAATTTATAATGATCAAGGTTTGGCTTCCTAAGTTATCTCTCAAGAATTAGGTTTCTCACTCCCAAGGTTAAGTATTGTCTTGATCAATTAAGGTATAGAACTTATTTTATAATTTTTTGAATGGACATGGTTATGGTTGCCCCAATAATTTATATCCCAGGAGAATGCCAGAGATATTATGTTAGAGTTCTTTCCAAGGTATGATGACATAATCATCTGGATATATGGTATGGGTCCTTCTCACAAATTTAAGTGTTGACTCAACTATCTTGAGAATAACACCATAGCTTGAGTTCTCTCATACAGGAATAGTTATTCTAGGGTTTATGGTGTACTCACAATATCTCAATAGGTATTAAGTCTAAAACTCCACTTGGCTATCTTGATTGAGTTAATCTCCTCCTTACTTTATCAATTCATGGATATGGTATTATTCCATGTGATATTAGATTATCTCACCACTCCAAGGAAAATGGTTTACAACCTAATACTTTAGTTCAAAGGTTGTCCTTTGTTCATTAATAGGTAAAGCTAGGTTTAGAGTAAATGGTCTCTCTCATTTGGGAAGGCTTGAATGATACTCTAGGGTTCCTCTTGAAGATAATGTTGTGATCATATGGATATTTATATTCAAGATTTGCCTCAAGGTTTGTCATTGCTTCCTTAAATAGAATAGAACTATCACCTCTTTAGGTTTTATGTAAAGCTATTTGTAATAGAGAGGAATATACACTTCTTGAGTGGATCTCCTGGTTATAATTCCAATGTGGAAGTGGACTGATTACCATGAGGTTTCATGGTAGGATCATAGATTATTTTTAGGACATGGAAAACATAAGTGAAGAATGGTTTCTTCATTTATTGTTAATTGATTTCCAAATAGATGTATGTTCATATGTTATGACAAGGAATTCCATGTTATGATCCTTTATAAGATCAAGCAATTGATCATTGAGTAAAGTGTTGTTGTGTTGATTTTTAGTTCCATTTGATCTAACCCCTTAGATCAAATCATCTCTACCCAAAACAAGGTTTTAACAAAGTCACATTGAGGTTTATAGCGCTTGACTTGATGAGCTAGTTCAATTCCACCAAGGTCAAGTGAAACTTCAGTTACTGTGACTGTTTTACTTTTAAGCGCGAAAATTCCCCGGATTTTCTATGCATGAATGCAATGCACACATCAGTTTCCTCTATTTTTGTAACCCCAATACCTGGGATACTACACCATCCTGATCTATTTTTTGTACGTTTTCACTGAGAGTAGCAAGATTTTATTCGTCCAGACTTACCAGTGAAGGAATACTCATTTTTAACAGAAATTTGAGTAGCATCACTGATAAAAAAACATATATTTTATCTCCTAAAAAACAGATAATTTATTGCATTAGAATACATTTTGTGCATCTTTGAGTGGCACAAATCTAAAACGTGAAAGAGAAGAGAATCAACACATAAATATGAGAAAATCTTTCGAGAGAGAAAAGTTTGATTACTGTTGAAGGTGCGTCTTAAAGCTGGTTTAAGCCGTGCTGCAGCCTTCTAACTGAGTGTTCTTGTATTGGGACATGTAGATGTTGGAAAGTCGTAATCAGGCTCTATATTTTCCCCATATTATGATCTCCATATTCTGAATCTTTCGGATATTATTAAAGCCTCGGTATCCTCCAAGCACCACATACATCTTTGAATGCAAGGATATTCCTGCAACTTCACCACTCTGGGACGATGTGCCACAGCGGAGTGCAGACGGTGCGGCGGAGTGCGCCTATTCACCTAGTTATGCAAGAATCCCGTCTGATCCTAGGGCGTAGAAGCAAAACAAAGCGCCGGGAAAGTTTAGCGTCTGCGGTTTGGTGTTTGCATTGGAGACATAGACTCTTATTTAGACGCTATGCATTAATATTTTTTAATTCCTAAGCAGCTGCACATGCGTCCGTCCAATGTACATGGCCTTATTGACTAAACATGTTCTTTTTGTATTGGAAGCAAATTCTGTAGACGAGGAAACCATATTTAGGTATGAAAATACCTCTCTGTTTGATGGAAACAACTTTAGCATAAGAAGCAAGTTCTCTTATAAACGACGGAAAAACGATTTTTGATGCTTTCAAATGCTTCATTACCCCTGTGTTCATGCTTCAATGATTTTCAAGCTGTGGTTCTGTTGTCTTACATACTACTCAGTAAGTGCTTCAATATTACAATTTACAAGTAACATGCATTGAATTTTAACACATCATGTTCCTATTATTGGCATACATGCTTCGTATCTAAACAAATTCATAGGTACACATATTTTTTCAGATGTAAGCCACTTTTTATTGCACAGAAGAAGTCATAATATTATTTTCCTCCCATGAAAGAAAGAGAGGATGCGGATAGGGTGGAAACCCCAGCAGCCGTCCTCATCTATCTCGTCCTCGTCGTCTACGACCGGGAATCGATGGGTCTCCGCCTCCTCTACTAGACGCTCCAGCGGCGGGAGGGGGTGGGGACCTTAGACCTGTGCTCGACGCTGTAGAAAGGTCCCTAAAGTTAGCGTTTGGTCAACCGACATCATCATTATGGTGGCTATGGTGGCGTTGTGCGGGACAAGAATAAGGTATACTTGTATTTTTGTCCACCTCGTCGGCGGCATTTCGCCGGTGGCGTTGAGGAGGGCGGAGATTCATCTGGTCAATGCTTCCATGGAGTGGTGGATCTGTCGAGTCTACGCATGTTAGAGGTTTGGTTTTAGAAGATTCATATCACTTTTTTAAACAGAAGGCCGTAGGCGTACCTTAAATTAATAAGGCCGTTGCATGCAAGTTGTTAAAGGGTGATGTAAAAAGAGCTAACAGGAGCGAAAAAACAACAAGCATACAAGAAAAGAAATGAAACACATCTTAAGGTTCGTGTCTGTTGTCCACCCTTGCGATCCGTCTGAAGAGGCACCGAAGCTGGTGAAGAGTACCGCCATTGAGAACTCGTGCCCTAGTCAACCTCTAGAGGCCAGGCAAAAACCCAAGCACCATCTGTTTCTACCTCTGCAGAAAGGTCCTTGCTTTCTCGCCCCGAATCGAAGGGCGCCGGACCTGTCGGAGGTAGACCGCTCTCCCTTAGCACACATTGATATCGGAAGTCACTGCCGGGGAGAAGGACTCCAAGCACTCGCCTCGCCACGCCGCCACCCACAAACATCACCGCCACCCGCAGCCCACACCAAACACACCAGACCAGGCTGCCAGGAGCAGGCACAGACACCGCCTAACAACCATCGCCGAGCTTGTCCACCGATACCTGCTATCTCCAAACGGCGCCTCCATCGAGGGAATGACACCAAAGCGCTGCCACCGTCCAAACCGAAGTTTTGGGCTTTCACCCGAGATAGGAAGAGCGAGGAGGGAGGTAGGGGATACAACCTCGATGTCGCCTTCAAGAAGGAGCACGACACCGTCGTCAGCGTCGTCGACCTCGTGGCCGCCACCGTCAGCGAAGGGTTTCCCCTGGTCCAGAGGCCAACGCTGACCAACCCCACCAAACCACCAGAGGGAGTTTGGGCCAGGGAGGTGGGAGGAGCACCGTAAGGAGGATCAGCAACCGTCCAGATCTAATGCCGGAGGCCCGATGGGGCGACCTCTGTACCAGGCCTACGCCCACCGCCCCTTCGCCGTCCACACGGCCGAAGAGCGTAGACCGCAACACCGGCACCGGCACCCGCCGCCAAGTCGAGGACGCCCCGCCACGAGCCTAAGGCCGCCGCCCTGCATCCATGGTCCCCGCACAGTCGGTGGCGCGCAGCACCCAGCCACCACTCCTAGGCGCCGGCAAGGTCAAGCCGGAGAGGGGTGTGAAGGCAACGTCAGGGTGGCTCCGGTAAGGAAGCGACGATAGAGGCACGTCGGTGGCTCGCTCTAGCGCCAACACTATTTTTTAGTGGTCCAAGGACCTCGATGTAATTTTTGTTATGTTGAGGAAGCTTTGTATTATTTTGAACTCATGGAATAGTTTTAGATATTTCAAAAAAAAAAAAAACCGTAACATATTGAAAGCAAGATTTACTTTTCAAAGAAGCATAGTCCAAAAATGTTAGTTTCCAAAAGAAATCCTGGAATTAGTTTCCTTAAGAGTCCAAACTGAAGCAAATAATAACAAGGACTCTAGGTAATTGGAAATTAGATCTGGCGTGATGTATTCGCGACTAATTTGGATTTTGGAAACAAGAAATCGTATCCGGATGGGGTTCCTGCTTTTAGTTTGACATTGTACGCTTCAGAGTTCAGATAGAACCGATCCTACGACGCTAGAGTCCCGATCGGAAACAAAACAAAATATCCGCAGCCGATTACTGAGGGAAAAATCCTTCTACTTAAGCCTTCGGGGACCCGGGTCTTCTGCCTTCAGAAAATCACTAGTCTCTCGTCCGCAGCCGCCTCGCAACTCGCAAGGGTTTACTCTGCTCCCAAATCGCCCCCAAATCCGCCGCCGATCCCCAACCTCAACCCACCACCCATGGCGGCCGAGGACAAGAAGATCACGCTCAAGTCCTCGGACGGCGAGCAGTTCGAGGTGGACGAGGCGGTGGCGATGGAGTCGCAGACGATCCGCCACATGATCGAGGACGACTGCGCCGACAACGGGATCCCGCTCCCCAACGTCAACGCCAAGATCCTCTCCAAGGTCATCGAGTACTGCAGCAAGCACGTCCAGGCGGCCAACGGCGCCGCGGCGGCGGACGGCGCCCCCGCCGAGGACCTCAAGAACTGGGACGCCGAGTTCGTCAAGGTCGACCAGGCCACGCTCTTCGACCTCATCCTCGCCGCCAACTACCTCAACATCAAGGGCCTGCTCGACCTCACCTGCCAGACCGTCGCCGACATGATCAAGGGCAAGACACCCGAGGAGATCCGCAAGACGTTCAACATCAAGAACGACTTCACCGCCGAGGAGGAGGAGGAGATCCGCAGGGAGAACCAGTGGGCCTTCGAGTAAATCTGCACCCTGCCGCGTTTGCTCGTCGTTTCAACGCTATCCACATCGCCCCGGTGAAGCTGTAAATTTACATATCTAATTCACTAGTTAGTCGGATCGAAAGAGTTGTAAAGTGACATCAATTTTGATCGTTGGTGGTTGATAGTGTAATCATTCTGTCAGCACTTCTTCATTCGTTTTGGTTTGTTCTAATTTTATGTTGCCTATTCTTGATTCTTTTAGAATGGCACACCTTAATATCATTTAAGAAATTGCATACACGTATGAACTTGATCAGCATGGTGCAAACCACAGATTTTAGAAGATATTTTGCTCCCTGAGGTTTGGTATGTGAAATTGCATGTACATATGACCTTTGAATTTAATGTTTGCTATGCTACGGCCTCCGTTTTCTCCACGACTGAAGCATTTATATATTTGATTGATGGAAACAAGCTCACCAGAATCAAGAGCGGACGGGGAGAGAAAATTCGTGCTAGCTAGGAGAAATTCCTGCCAATTATCTAAATAAGTTAACACTGTTGTCATCCCTGGCTTCTCAGCGATTTGATGGTGCTCCGATCGCCGTGTGGGCCAGCATATAACAGAGGCGCTGAGCACCGGCTCACTGGTAGGTCTTTTCGTCGGACCCGCCTGGCTGCAACCCAACCCTTCTCTCTTTCTTCTCTCTGCTTTCTCCCGAGTCTATGGTTCACCTCGGCCGCCTCGACCCTTCCCGCTCCGGCAGCTCCCTCCGTAAGGTCGCCGCCGGGGCCCGCGTTTCTGCCGTCCTCACGAATCCTGGTGTCTTCGCTCGACGCGACGGACGTCGAGGAGAAGGAGGAGGGGGAGCAGGTCTCTGCACTCGATCGTGCTCACCAGTGCCGAGTTCCGGGCCAGTGGCCGGGCCATGGAGCGCCACGCCGCGCGCTGCGCACCCCGAGCGGGACCTTAAGATCATACTGGTCAAGGAGGGAGACGAGCCGGTCATGATCTCGCAGTTCATGATGGAGCTGCAGGAGATTCAAGACCGTCGACGGCGAGGACCCGCCCAGGATCCTCCACTTCAACCCCCGCCTCCGCGACGAGTGGAACGTTAAACCCGCCATCGAGAAGAACACTATCTACCGCATGCAGTGGGGCACCCCATTTCGATGCGAGGGCTGGATGTCCCGCACTGACGAGGAGGCGAGGAGCCCTGACGGCTAACTGCGCACCAGGTTATACAACCACATCATCGCGCGCTCCAGAAGCGGGAAGTTTGTCCTCCGCGTCGCGGACACTGACATCAAGCGCTCCACCAAGAAGTCTGAGGAATGTTCTTCCGGATGTGAACATATGAGTGTCTATTGTTCCGTAATCCTTAACCTTTCAATGTTGCCTTACTCCCTTGCACACTTTCTCCGAAACACATCTTCTATATGATGTGGAGGCTATATATTGTTTGTATGTCATATTGTTTGTTACAATTCACATTTATCCAAAAGATTGGTAACTTTTAACCACTAAGCAATATGGAGTATACACAGTCAACAATCGAGTGCTCTGTAGGTACTTCACAAACAGATCTTCGTCATGCGCTAAACAGTTAACAAATGGTCAAGGACTTCAATAGCTCCAGGCCTGCAGCATGATTCTGCTAATACAGATGAAGATATTCAGTAACTGTAAATACTTTAAGATCAAATAGTATAACAAAAAACAGAGAACAATAAATCACATGCAGTGTGATGATACGGGAGTACCCAAATGCTAGCTAGCACATCCAATTCCCATCCAGCTTAAACGCTTGAACACCGCAACATATTCAGATGCAGTTAACCTTACGCCATGAATTTAACTGGAACGTGAACTCCACCGAGTTCATTCCTGCAGCAGAGTACATCGATACTTCTATATTCCCTTAGTTTACCTAGCGCTCAATATTTTGGCAGAAATATATGAATCGTGCTGATAGCCAATTTTTACCTGCCGCGTATGGTTGATGTTTACTGTACCATAGCATTGCACCTCCCATAGAAAGGATGGGGAAGGAATGCATATCGGGATCAGTAACCAAGGTCGACAAACAGGAGGAAGGTGCACTGGGGAAACGATTTCCGTCATGTGCCTCACCCGAATCGCTTTGCTTGGCTTGCATCAGGCAGCAACGGCAAGGTCAGTCACACATCGCGGTGGCTGCAAGCACAGATGGCGAGGTGCGAACATGGCGCAGCTCCGGCGATATCATCTCTTGAGCAGAGACATTGCGCCTTTGGCGAGGAATGGGCGGTCATGTCATGGGAGACAGAGACATGGGTACAGATAATTGGGGTGCTTATAATCTTATATACACAGCGCAAGAAGAAAGAGGAGAAATAAGTTCATCGGTTTTCCTTTACAAATTAGTGGAGAAGATGAAGAGGAAGGGAATAGAGTTGTTTCCCTATATGCTGTTATTTATGGCCGAAATCGCGAGGGAGAGGAAGAGAGACCGCCATCGGGAGATAGATGGAGAGGATGAGACAGCCAAATTGATGGAGAGGATGAAACATCAATGGCTGTCGCCAGGAAGTGCTCGGTGGCTAAAAAATTGAAATTGTTATAGAAAAGAAAAAAAATGATGGGCCGGTTCCTTCCATCGGACGATCATCAAAGAAGATTCAGCTATGGGCTGCATCTGGAGTCAAGTAGTGGGCTGTATTGTCGGCCTTCACCGGTCAAAACGTACATGATGAAACGTATGGCAGAAACTCCCGCGAAAATCCAAGGCAGTAACGGAAGCTGATCATTGGAACATAAGGGGTTGCTGAATTGACATGCATGCTGAGGTGGCATACCTGCATGTCAAGGAAAATAAAGGTAGTGGGAAACCCTATTTAGAGATAGAAGATTTTTTGGGAGGGGGCAGCAATGTGTGTAGCAAGCGGTAACAAGATGATCATTAGGTATTGGAGGTGGCAAGAGTATGTGGCATGTACTACATGCATGCAGAAATAAAATTGCATTGATTATTTAAGCTTCTCGAACCGTTTAGTTCGTTATTTTTGATGGAACATGAAAATATTTTAAAAATGACTATACTTTCTGCTGGCGATTTCAGGTTTAATGTTGAGCCATTGATATTGAAACTGTTGTTCTGCTAGGGGTTAGAGCATCTCCATCTCCAGTCGCGTCCCCCGAAAGCGTCCCCGAACCGCACCAGATTGAGCGTTTGGGGGACGTGTTTCGTTCGTGCCGCGTTTGGGGGACGTCGTTCCCCAGTCGCGTCCCCCAAACGCCTTCCCCAAATGAATACTGGTGCACGAAAATAAAGGTTTTCATTCAAATTTGATTATATATTACAAAGTTTGAATGAAAACGGCTAGATTTCATCTAAACCTAGCCTACTGACCGCCCGGCGGTGCGTTCGACGTTCCCGCCCCGTCGTCGCCTCCCCTCCACCGTAGCTCTTGCTGCGCGCGCCGCCTCTCCGTGCGTAGGGCGGTGGCCAGACGCCGCTGCTCCAGCAGAGCGTCGAAGTCCGCCCTCCCCTGCTGCGCCGCCTGGAGGGAGAGCTCGACGGCGCGACGAATCTGCGCCTCTTCGCGGGCACGGGCATCGTCCTGGAGCTTCTTCTCCGACTCGAAGGACTCGACGAGCGCGCGTTGCTGATCGGCCGCCTCGTCCGGGTGCGGCCCGTCGTCATCGGACCACTCGAACTCGTCGTCGTCGTCGTCCTCCACCTCGGTCTCCTCCTCCTCCGCCTCGGCCTCCTCCTCCTCCATTGGCGCCTCCTCCTCATCCATTGGCGCCTCCATCATCGCCGCCGCCAACGCGTCGGCCTCCGCCGCCAACTCGTCCGCCCGCCTCCTCCAGGCCGCCTCCGTTGCCGCCAGCGCCGCCTCCCGCTGCTGACGCTCCTCCGCCGCCAGCTGCAGCTGGCGCTCGAGCGACTCCTGCCGTCGGCGCTCGATCGCCACCCGCCGTTCACGGTACTGCGCCTCCCGCTCCTCGCGCTCGCGACGGCGCTCATCATCCCACCGCCGGCTCATCTCCTCTGTCCGGCCCCGCCGCGCCTCTTCTTCAGTGGAGGCGTCGAATGCCGCAATGGTGTCCGCCAGCGCCTCCTCATGCCACGCTGCTGCCGCCGCGCTCTCGGCAGCTGCGGGGCAAGTGGCGTTGAACGCTGCTACATCCGCCGCGTGCGCCGCCTCACGCCGCTGGTGGGCCTGCAGCTCGAGTGCCTCCCGCCGCTCCTGATGATGTGCACACCAATTCTCCATCCCTCGCCGCCGCTCCTCTTCACGGGCGGCAACGTCGATGCCGAACTGCGAATCCGGTGGTGGAGGTGGTGCTGGAGAAGACGACGGTGGAGGGAACTGGCCATCGCTGGGGCGGTTCGCCATTGCCAACTGGTGGTGGAGGAGACGGCGGTGGAGCGATGAGGGTTGTGCTTGTGGTGGAGAAAGGGGTGCCGGCGACTGTGGTGGCTGCCATTGAGTACATGGATACTTCTATATTCCCTTAGTTTACGTAGTGCTCAATATTTTGGCAGAAATATATGAATCGTGCTGATAGCCGATTTTTACCTGCCGCGTACTGTACATAGCATTGCACCTCCCATAGAAAGGATGGGGAAGGAATGCATATCGGGATCAGTAACCAAGGTCGACAAACAGGAGGAAGGTGCAATGTGGAAACGATTTCCGTCATGTGCCTCACCCGAATCGCTTTGCTGGGCTTGCATCAGGCAGCAACGGCAAGGTCAGTCACACATCGCGGCGGCTGCAAGCACGACTGGCGAGGTGCGAACATGGCGCAGCTCCGGCGATATCATCTCTTTAGCAGAGACATTGCGCCTTTGGCGAGGAATGGGCGGTCATGTATGGGAGGCAGAGACATGGGTACAGATAATTGTGGTGCTTATAATCTTATATACACATCGCAAGAAGAAAGAGGGGAACTAAGTTCATCGGTTTTCCTTTACAAATTAGTGGAGAAGATGAAGAGGAAGGGAATAGAGTTGTTTCCCTATATGCTGTTATTTATGGCAGAAATCGCGAGGGAGAAGAAGAGAGACCGCCATCGGGAGATTGATGGAGAGGATGAGACAGCCAAATTGATGGAGAGGATGAAACATCAATGGCTGTCGACAGGAAATGCTCGGTGGCTAAAAAATTGCAAATTGTTATAGAAAAGAAAAGAAATGATGGACCGGTTCCTTCCATGGGACGATTATCAAAGAAGATTCAGCTATGGGCTGCATCTGGAGTCAAGTAGTGGGCTGTATTGTCGGCCTTCACTGGTCAAAACGTACATGATGAAACGTATGCAGAAACTCCCGCGAAAAACCAAGGCAGTAACAGAAGCTGATCATTGGAACATAAGGGGTTGCTGAATTGACATGCATGCGGCATACCTGCATGTCAAGGAAAATAGAGGTAGTGGGAGGCTCCTATTTAGAGATAGAAGATTTTTTGGGAAGGGGCAGCAAGGTTTGTAGCAAGCGGCAACAAGATGATCATTAGGTATTGGAGGTGGCAAGAGTATGTGGCATGTACTACATGCATGCAGAAATAAAATTGCATTGATTATTTAAGCTTCTCAAACCGTTTAGTTCGTTATTTTTGATGGAACATGAAAATATTTTAAAAATGACTATACTTTCTGCTGGCCGATTTCAGGTTTAATGTTGACCCATTGATATTGGAACTGTTGTTCTGCTAGGGGTTAGAGCATCTCCAGTCGCGTCCCCCCAAAGCGTCCCCCAAACCGCGCTGGATTGAGCGTTTAGGGGACGTGTTTCGTTCGTGCCGCGTTTGGGGGACATCGTTCCCCAGTCGCGTCCCCCAAACGCCCTCCCCAAATGAATATTGGTGCGCGGAAATAAAGGTTTTCATTCAAATTTGATTATATATTACAAAGTTTGAATGAAAACGGCTAGATTTCATCTAAACCTAGCCTACTGACCGCCCGGCGGTGCGTTCGACGGCCCCGCCCCATCGTCGCCTCCCCTCCGCCGTAGCTCTTGCTGCGCGCGCCGCCTCTCCGTGCGTAGGGCGGTGGCCAGACGCCGCTGCTCCAGCAGCGCGTCGATGTCCGCCCTCCCCTGCTGCGCCGCCTGGAGGGAGAGAGCTCGACGGCGCGACGAATCTGCGCCTCTTCGTGGGCACGGACATCGTCCTGGAGCTTCTTCTCCGACTCGAAGGACTCGACGAGCGCGCGTTGCTGATCGGCCGTCTCGTCCGGGTGCGGCCCGTCGTCGTTGTCCTCCACCTCGGTCTCCTCCTCCTCCATTGGCGCCTCCTCCTCATCCATTGGCGCCTCCATCATCGCCGCCGCCAACGCGTCGTCCTCCGCCGCCAACTCGTCCGCCCGCCTCCTCCAGGCCGCCTCCGTTGCCGCCAGCGCCGCCTCCCGCTGCTGACGCTCCTCCACCGCCAGCTGCTGCTGGCGCTCGAGTGACTCCTGCCGCCGACGCTTGATCGCCACCCGCCGTTCACGGTACTGCGCCTCCCGCTCCTCGCGCTCGCTCCGGCGCTCATCATCCCACCACCGGCTCATCTCCTCTGCCCGGCGCCGCCGCGCCTCTTCTTCCGGGAACTGGCCATCGCCGGGGCGGTTCGCCATTGCCAACTGGTGGTGGAGTAGATGGCGGTGGAGCGACGAGGGTTGTGCTTGTGGTGGAGAAAGGGGTGTCGGCGGCTGTGGTGGCTTCCATTTGTTGGGGGGATGACCCCCGGTATGCCAAAGGCATGCCAAAACCGGATGATTTAGGCCATCAAAATACCGGTTTAATGTTTATACCGGAGCACGAAGTTAAGGATTTGGTTAAGTGAAGCCAAGCCGGTATCCCCAGAAAGGGTATACCGGAACCGGATAGAAAAGACACCGGGCTACCGGCAAGAAGTGAACTGTAGCACGTCGGCAGGACTGGTTAAAGATTCTCTCCAGAGCTAGAGGACAAAGATGAGCTAAGCAAAGTAGCTTTAAGCGAAGGCCTGACGATAAAGAAGAGGATGATGATGAAAAAGCCGGAGGACGTCAGCCTCCCTGATTAAAGAAGACCCCGGTGTCATCTATGATTAAAGTAACTTTGTAAAGTAGTTTGTCTAGTCAAAGATGCCATTAGGGTTTCTAGGGTTTCTTCCCATGTAAGCCACCCTCTCCCCTATATAAGGAGAGGGGGTAGCCCCCTTACGGGCACGATGCATGTACGTACGAAGTGAGCCCTTGTACTCAGAAACTTGTAACCTGTGGAGATCAATAAAGAAGATGATCTAGAGCGATTCTTCCTTATGTCTTTCTTCTTCAACCTCTAGCCTTGGCTAAGTTCTTGAGGAAACCATCCGGAAGTTCATCCCGTCTAATCACAAACCCTCCCCCGAATCCTCTAGCGTCCATTCGGCCCTAACTTAAGCCATCCCATGGCATCTGTCTGTTCCCCACGACGACAGTTGGCGCCCACCGTGGGGCATGAAGCGGCGCTTGCTGGAGTTCATATTCGGGCGGGCATCCTCGAGGTCGCCGGCGAGCGGACGGTGTCTGTGCTCGTCCAGCGCCTCTACTCCATGGACTTCATCAACGACAACGCGGGTTGCTTCGCCAACGGCGGCATCTTCCCCAAGAACGGCCGCATCATCGAGTTCGGCAGCCACCACGTCTACTTCGGCACCGTCCCTGTGCGCCAGCGCCTCTCGCCGGTGCTGGTGGCACCGGACCCGCCAAGGTGGCTCTGTGCTGGCCGCGCCGCCGGCAGCGTCGAGGTGATGATGACCGGCGTGGTCGGCGCAGGCAAGGAGGCTGCGGATGAAGGTGCTGGTCGTGCGGCTTCGACCCGTGCGGCCAAGCCACCGCTGGAGCGCGACGCTGGCGCTGCGGGAGCATCTTCCGCGCCACCGGAAACACCACTCCAAGCGGCGATGAACGTGCTAGCAACGCCCATCGCGCGAGAACATCGACCCGGCAGCGGCTCGGGGCGGAGCTGGAGGCACAACGCCAGAAGCTGCTCGCGAACGGCGCCGACATCGTCCGGGCACAGCGCGAGCTGAACCTAACCCTACGTGAGTACAACGCTGCCCATGGCTTTGCTTCTGTTAGCGCTTATGCTGCTAGGATACCGGAGAACCGGCTTAAAGCTCGTAATCTAGATCAGGATTTGCGTAAGGAAATTCTTGCCGGCAAAAGTACCTCTGCGTCTGTGAGCATCGTAGAAAAACCTAAGTACAGTAGCCCGGATAAAACTATAAAAGCTGCTAAGGCTGCAGTAGAGCTGTGTGAATCGCTTTCCGGAGACGCTTTGGCAAAGCAGCAAGAGCGTGTTAGAGAGCTGCTAGAAACTATCGAGCAGCAGAATGCTGAGCAGCTGGCTAAGCTGAACAAAGCTGCGGCCTCAAAATCCGCGCGTTCAACAAAGACTGCCGGAAGCAAGTCCCATGGGCAGGCCTCGTCCCCCTATCCGGACAGAAGGAGAGAAAAAGAGATGAACGCATAGCAGATGACTGTGTACGATCCGGTTCTTGCTGGAAAACAATAAGCCGGGCAACACGATGCCGGTAGAAAAAGCCAAGGAGCAGATCGAGGCTACGCCAAAGGAGGCTATGCCGGAAACAATCATGCCGGTAGATATGAAACCGGGCAAAACTATCAAGCTGCGAGGGCAGCGTATGATGATGAGGAGATGCCTCCACCAAGGTACCGGCAGGCAAGGGTCGCGGTACCGGAACGTTACGATGAAGCTGACTCAACAAGACTCACCGCTTACCGGAACCCGTTGGGAGAAGCGCGTGGGAGAAAGACACTGCCCGGAACGGGATGCGAGGCACCGTCCGGATAGAGTGTATGCATGCGAAATGATAGAGCGAGAGGGTCCTCCGGGTCCAAAGTGCTTTGGCCCGAGGATCATGAAAGAGCAACCACCGGTTCGCAACTTCCGGTTGCCCAGTGACACCAAAACATATGATGGCACCACTAAGCCGGAAGATTGGCTCGCGGATTATGTGACCGCGGTA
>NC_061510.1:343145222-343183455 GCF_022539505.1 Lolium rigidum
CGATTATGCGGTGAAAACCCTAAATCGTCGTAGATCTAATTAGCTTTATCTTGATCAAGCGGGACCACCAAGTATTCGTGCACCCCGTACGAATCATGGGTGGATCGGCTCTTTGAGCCGATTCACGAGATAACCTGAGAGCCGATCGAGGCTCGTATTTAACGTTTACATGTATGCCACTGCAGGAAACTAAGCGAGGCATCCCCATCACCTCCGACCGGGTATAGGTCAGGTGGCACGCCCTTGCACTTCGCATCGCCGCGTGTGACCAGAAGAGCATTGCGGGCCGTCGCTCGGAGGGGTCTCAGCCAGCCGCAGCTCTAGGCTCTTCCCGACTCTACGGTGTTGACAAGGCCGCTGCCCGCCGGTGGGTTTTTGGCAGTCAACACTGACTCCAACGATTAGAAAATAAAGTCTAAAAGATAGTACTTTTTTTCTTCGAGGTCTTCAATTTTTTTCTTCTTCCAGAACACAATCTTGTACTTTTCTGAAGGCAGCCAAAAATAGATAACTAACCATAGACCTATAGATACCGATGAAAGTTATCCCATAATTTTTTGAGCTGCAATGCCAAAGCTGCGTGCACGCACGCAACCATTAAAGCAGTCATACAACATCGGCAAGAGTACCAACACCAGTATATCAGGAATAATAACCGACTAGCTTTGTCATCGTCGATGGAGAGCCGAGAGTACGAATCACAAAAACTGCGAGGATAATCCTCCCCACGGCAACAAAGACAAAAGATCCAAAATCGATCTGGCGAAGCAAGATCCAAAGGCCCATACCTAGAAAATTGTGATCGTTCAAGACCACCATTGACGTCGGGAAGAAGATCTCGTCGCCGAACGAAAGGCCGAAGATCACTTATTGCAGACGATGCCATCTCCATTGAGGGGAAACCAACAAGAAGGCGGCTACCAATATCCTAACATAATCTAATATAATCTAATGAAAACAATACTTTTATTCGAAACTCCACGCATAGATCGGGTTCCCCACTCCTCCTGACGCCGGCGAAGCCAACCGGAGGAGGGGGAACCAATCTATGGAGGAGGAAGAACTGGAGGCGGCTAGGGTTGAGGCGGCGGCTTCAGGATCTTGGGTTAATGTGGCCAGGTTTCGACTTTCGACTAGTGGAAACGGGAAAGCACGTGCAAATTAGGGAGATAACTGAACCACAACCACCCGCGCCTTAAGCATCGAGTAATATCGGGGAAAAAATGCGCCTTTTGGCTATGATTACGATTTGACAAGGGCTCCCATCAGTATGGGGTGAACAAGCCCTCCCATCAGTATATCAGAGGAATTTGACAAGGGCTACAAGACGACTAGATACATCACCAAAAAAGGTGATGCATGTCTCCTTCACCAAAACAGTTGAAACAAGTACATGAACGCAAGTACACCACCATAATAATACTACTACATCAACACAAGTACGAGTAATATAATAAAGTAAGAGTACTACTCCCTCTAATCTAATTTAAACCAAAATAAAACTTAAACTTCATCCTAAATTTGAACTAGTGCCTTGTCCTCGTTCTTCGCTCATTTTCTGATCCAAGACGGCGCGAGTGCCAGAGTGCATGGCACGGAACTCTTCATCGGTGGCATGCCATGGGCATGTCACCGGATGCATGATTTTTTTCGCAATGTTTAAATTTGAATTTAGGCCGCATTCGTGTGACATGCAAAAGGTGCATGTCACCTGGTGGTGGTAGGCAACTACTGTCAACACCCGGATTTTTAAGTCCAGATGCCTATTATGCCATACATCGCAATCCCAGGAATATTGTTGTTGCGAGACATAATAGTTGAATATCATAGAGTCATCATTTATTACAACACATAATCGTCTTACAAAGGTAGATCACATGATCCAATATTACAATAGTAGTTGATCTATCGATCAACGAACATCACAAATAGCGGAAGCGAAGTAGTAGTGGCTATCTAATCCACAGGCCAACGCTTGACGTCGGGAGCGGTCCTAGTTGTCGTAGACGTCCTGCTGTCCATCTTCCTCGTATCTGCTTGTTCACCTTCATAGTCCGGCCATTTGAATAGCCGGGGACAAAGCCATGAGTACTTTTAAAGTACTCGCAAACTAATACTAGTGTAAACACCATCAATTATAGTAAGGGGATACTAAGCTCTATGTTTATTTGCATAAAGCCAAGTTTATTTCATAAACATTTAGTAAAGATGCTTGAATCACTATACTAACTCAAGTGGGAACATTAGTGTCATTCCCACAACTCTGTTGAGATTCAATTCAAAGTCACCATTCACCTTTCAAATTCAAGTCCCAAGTCATATGTCACATTTTTGAAAATGGTCTGATGACGGAACAGTATGGCCTTTCCAACCGTCCATAACCGTGGATGCGGCTATTCGAATAGTTCTACACTCTGCAGAGGTCGTACACTTGTGCCACAATATTTGCAATAATCCGTCAGGGTTAACTGGCCCTGATTTACCATACTCCGTATGCGGACTACCAACCATAACCTTTCACTTACATACTCTAGTATGAGCACCTCTCCCCATGAGCTTGGCCTCCCGGTGGAAACCGCGATCAACCGGGAGCGCACGGGGCTTGGGCCGGACATTCACCTCATTCCACGTCATATCGCATTGTTTTGTTTGTTGTGGAGGCAGCTTTTGGCCTAACCCCGATGACGCTTGTTTAGAGGGAACCCATACTAAAGCACATAAATTTCTAGTTAAGCCCTTACCCATATTGGGTATTGTGGGAGTACTTTCAAATTGGAATGGTATCGCATCCGAACCCAACCATCAGTTTTTGTAAAATTCACCAAGTCATTCACCAGTCATATTCACCTTCAAAATCTTTCAATAGAATGAATCATCATTCCAAGGTTTTTCAAAGTCATTTCATTTCACATGATCCCATCTAGAGTAGTCAATTCTATTTGTTTAGCACTAGCAACTAGTCATGAGGGGTGTTAACTAGTTTGTCTTGCTCTAGGCTAACTTTGATGCTCTTGTTCTACTCTATATCTAAACCAAGTGAAACATGAATCAAAAAGGTAAACTTTGATAAACAAAATTTAGAAAAGCTTGTAAAGTAAAAACTTGGGATAGGAGCATTAAGCATAAAGTAAAAATATTGGTGCCTTGCTCTTGTAGAGTTTTGCACAAGGGAACCTTGCAAGAGTGTTAGCTTGCCTTGATTGGTGAGGTGATCAAAGTTTTCTGGCTCTTCCTCCTGGTAGAATACCTCCTCCTCTTGATAGTCTCCGGTACTAGCATCTAAAAACGAATACGAGGATACAATCATCAAACAATACTTAAGTACTCTTAATTAGCCTTAATGGCTCACTCAAATGATCTAGCATCACTACTTAACATTTATTCACAAATTATGCTAGGGTTTCTTTATTTAATATTAGGAAAATAATTTCCTCTCATTGAAAATGTGGGTTAGGGTTTCTATTTAGTTTGGGAGAAATAATTTCCTCTCATTGAATTCTTCTTAATATTTAATCTTCTCAAATAACCAGGGATGATCCCATGTTGACCAAGTTCAACACTTCACACTTAGTATTTGAGAAAAGTGATTTAAATGAGATTCATCATCTCATGTGATTTAAATAACTAATGCAATTTAAATACTATGTTGATTTAAAGTCTACAAGTGAGCAAGTATGAACCTATGCAGTAGAGGTCATCATATTACTTCATAATATATGAGACCATGATTTAAATGAGATGCTACACCTCATAGATTTAAATTCTAAAATTTGAAATAGTTTAAATGGGCTAGTATTGACTACATAGCCAATATTTTGATTCTAGCCCATGATCATAAACAGTAACCATATCATATTTTTACATAATCAATTAGAGTATTTGAAAAGTGAATTATTGCAATTGAATTCACTTCAAAATTCAAATTGGTTGATTTTTAAGATTTATTTGAATGCAGGAAAGTATCTGTTTTGTTATTTTTTCTATTAAAAAACTACACAAGGTATGAGTTTAAATCCAGTGGGGTTAGTTAGAGCAATTCATAAGCTTTCCAGAACATTTGGATTTGCTAAATTTGAGTTTGTAGAATTTGAACTATTCAAATTTGAAGTGGGCAGCAGTATTGGATTTGAACCAAATAGATTAAAGAAATTTTGAAATATTGGGCCACGCGGGAAAACCTAACGGGCCTAAATGAAATAACCAGGGTAGCACGGCCCAGCAACACAGCCCGTGTGCGCGGGCCGCCTGACGAGGTGGGGCCTGCCTGTCTGTGGCGTTTAATCGCCGAAGCGGTACGCAGCGCTGCGGGCCGTCGGATAAAAAGGAAGATCGACGGCCGAGGATCGTCACCTTCCTCGACAGGGCTCGCCGGAGAGTAAACCCTACCGGCGGCCAGAGGGTTGCGATAGGAGGCTCACCGGCGTCTAGCGAGATCGGAGAGGCGGGCAATCGACGTTGTCGACGACGGCGAGTCGATTGGTGGTCGTGGGAGCTTCGGGGGTGCGCGGAATCATCGGCTTCGTCAAGCTGCTGTGGCGGCGGGCTCCGGCCAAATTCCGGCGATGGAGTGGGCAATGTGGGGAGGAGAGGTGTCGAGGATGCTCAGAGAAGAGAGGGGAGGCGGCTGGTGTGCTGTGATCGTCCAGGAGCGGCCTCCTTTTATAGGGGGTCGAGGTGCTGCGGGGGTGCCGTGGAGGTCGTCCATGGCGTGGCGTCTCCGGTGCTCCAAGGGGCAAGCTAGGAGGCGCAGGGCGTAGGCGTCGTCTAGGCGGAGCTAATGAGCGTGCAGGTACGTCAGGGGAAGGACGAGGGAGTGCTGGCGATGCTCGAGTGCTCGCAGTACCGTGGCGGCAGAAGGGTGATCATGGCGACGGTGTCCGGGCGAGCGCGAGCTAGTGATCATGTCCAGTAGGTAGCTGGAGTAGCGGTGATCATGTGTGCCAAGTGGGAGAGGGAGAGAAGGACGAGAGCGTCCAGGCGACGGTGTGTCCTGGCGCGTCCAGGGTGGTGCTGGTGCACGCTCACCGCGTGCGCTGGCACGGTTCTGGCACGTCTGGGCGCGCGCGTTCTGGACACATGTGTGTGTTTCTTTGCGTAGGGATGGTACAGGCGTGTTTAGGGGAGTACCTAGAGGCTTGATGACAAGGTGAAAGAGAGAGGGGAAGGCCAGAGAGAGGAGTGGCAAGCATGGCCGGCATGGTGCACGGTGTGAACCTTTCTCTCATTTTCTCCACTTTAATCGACCTGTGCAAGGACAAGTACTGATGCAGGGGATGCAGGAGGTCACAATGATCACAAACCAAAAGGGGTTTAGCCCAAAATCTGCTGGGTATTGAGGTGTAACACAAATCTGTATAGCTGCCTGCAAGGTGTTCGATGATATGGCCGCATGAACATTTTTGTCGAAATTTGTAATTCTTTTTGGTGTATCTTATTTATACAATTTATGTGATTGCATGGTGGTGGTGGTGTTCATTTTGGTGGTGGTTTGTGAGATTTCCAAAATGGGGTTGATCTTCACATTAATTCAAAGTCTCCACTTGGCACCTCTTTGCTGGTCAACCTGGTCAACATCAGTGATGATGGTCAACATAAAAGTTGTTCACTTTCATATGGTCTTGGATGACATGACTTTGGTTGACCAAGGTTAGTTGAGAAATCAGAAGAAAAATTGGTGCAAAGTGGGGAAGAAAATAAAATTGGGACATATGACCATTATCACATGTATGTGAGTTTTGAATTTTCCTTTGATTTGATTCTTGTTTCTTTGATGCAATTGTGTTTATTTATCATATATAAGAGTTTTACAAGCAAGGGATCAAGCAATGGTGGCCTTGGTTGAGGATTTGCAATTTTGGCTAAGTGTATGTGAGGGAATTTTGGGGAATTTCTCACTATGTGATTTCTCTCCAATTGATTTGACTTTGGTTGACTCTAATGTGATTCTTATGGGTTTAGAAACATTTTAAAATCATTGAAACCAATTCAAATGGTCTTGTTCAAAGATTTGCAAAAATGGCCATAACACATAAGAGGTGATGTGTTAAATTTTATTATTTTTGTAAATTGTTCACCTTGCTTTACTTGGGCATGGGTTAGGGTCAATTTAGTGTTATATTAGGTTGAGAGATGGTTTCACATCATTTGTTCAAGGTTTAGAGGCATAGGGCAAGAATTGGGTATTATGGCTATGTGTCACATATGCCTCTATGCATATGTGGCATTTGAATTTTAATTTTGACTTGGATTGGCCCAATTGGTGGTGTTGAGTGTTGAAATGGTTCATAGGAGTGATCCAACCATTCACAACATGTCTTAGGGTCAATATTCTTAAATTCTCATATTTGCTATTTTACTCTCATATGCCTCTATGGCATTTTTAGTTTCTTTTTATTTTCTTTGGAAACCACTTGGATTTGGTTTGATAAGCCTTAGGTAAGGTGTATGAAGGTTTTCCAAACCTCTATGCAAGGTGGAAAGGTCTAGGGTAAAGATTTATAATTATAGCCATAGGCACATATGCCTTTTTCTTATTTAATTTCTTTTTATTTCATTTTAACTAGGATGATGAAAAGAGGGGTGAGGATTAGGGTTTTAGATCACTTCACTTACTAATAACAAGCAATCATGGCAATTGCACAAGAGTTAAGCAAGATCACTATGTATCAAACTTAATTTAATAAAAGTTTTTGTTGGTTCCAAAATTTGGAACTAGTGAAATTCATTTGTTTTATTTTGAAATTTTTGGGATGTTACAACTACCCTCATTTACGGCGGCGTAGGCGACTGGACGCCGCGTGGCCAGCCGCTGCCTCGTGGCCGCCTCGGTTTCCACACGGGAGACCATTAAACGCCGATGACCAACCTTCCCGCGTCACGGTTAGCGACTATGACTATAAGGGCAAAACGCTAAACTCTCTTGTTCCATTCACTTTCTTCCTCTCTCCACCTAACAAACATTTGTTCGTCGCTCTCTCCTCCAGCAATGTCTTCAAAATTCAGGTCGTCGGCGGTCAAGTACGCGGAGAAAAAACGCCGGCTCGAAATTTCGAGAGACGCTTCCAGAAACCAAGTGGGCTCGCCGTCGCGGCCGCCGCCGCCGCCAAAACGCGTCCGTGTTTGTGCTCACCGGGTTAGTTTCCTTCGCCATGTACTTTCGTTTCTTCTTCCCGGGCTCAAGCTCTCCAGCAATGTCTTCAAAATTCAGGTCGTCGGCGGTCAAGTACGCGGAGAAAAAACGCCGGCTCGAAATTTCGAGAGACGCTTCCAGAAACCAAGTGGGCTCGCCGTCGCCGCCGCCGCCGAAACGCGTCCGTGCTGTGCTCACCGGGTTAGTTTCCTTCGCCATGTACTTTCGTTTCTTCTTCCCGGGCTCAAGCTCTTTAAGAGTCTCTATGGTTATACATCTTAAAGGGTTGGAAGTTCCAACGACGCCGTCTTGCACCAACTTCCACGACCAAGGAATCATCGTCGTCCGATGATTTCAACCCGGCCCTACCCGGCGAAATGAGGTAGCACCAAGCATTGTGTAGTTATCTTCTTCTTCTTCTTCCTTTGCGCTTACTTGCTACCGATGATTTCGCCCTGAAGGAAGCGGCGCCGACTATCGACACCACTGTCGCCATCTTGATGGAAAAAAACGAGGAGCTCAGCTTAGAGTGTGATCGCCTCCGAGACGATTTGGCTGCCAAGAGAAGAATTCGAAAACTCTTGTGGAGCTCATTTGCAGCCTTCGCAATGAGCGCGACATGTTGAAGAACGAGCTGATTAAGCGAAAGAGAGGAACATTGCATCGAGAGGAGGAAGCCGGCGAGCATACTCGAGAGCTGTGTGCCTCGGAAGAGACAAGTCGATATAGAGTACAAAATCCTTCTTCGGGATAAAGTAGAGCTCCAAAAGATGAACCTTGAATATGCTTGACATCGCCATCCTTGCCCTTCTCGATAAGCAGAAGGCACAAGATAAGTTGATGCACCTGATGTTGGAGAGCTGCAGTGAAAGAGAAGAGACATTGAAAGAAATGAGCGGTTTGGTGAGATACATGAGTGACGTCAGGCGAACTTCGCAGAATCCGCCCCGGCTGAGCTCAAATTCCAGCGGAACCAGCTTTCAGCAATGCATGTTATGCGCACCTACAACTTCTACTCATTGATTAGAGGTCGCACGACATGGCATTTTCCCTCGAAATAGTAGTATTGTACTAATAGTTGTACTACTTAGTATGTACCTTTTTGTAAAATAATTTCTTACATGTATTAGAAACTAACCCTCTCCTTTCTGGATGCACCCGGGACATTGTCATCCGGCCCTCTTCTGGACAAACCCCCTCGGGAAGGACAGTATATTTTGTACATTTCGCTACTAGTACTTCTAATTCCACCGCTTATTTTTCTAATCCGTTAAATCGTTAATTAGATGACCAACTGATGGAAGCTGCGATAGATTAGACCAACAAGTGGTGAATTGTGCAAAAGATATGTCCGTGTTTTATGCAAAAGAGTGATATGGGGATACGGTGGAATCTTGAATTTCCTCTTCAGTGGTAGGCATGCTTCACTTATAGCTGGAGTACATTGCGGACCTGGTGCATTTCGTCAGTACCGATCAGCTATTTTTACTTATCCGGGAAGAAAAGGTAGTACTAGCCTTTTCAGTGAGATGTCTTTTCAGTGCTACGGAGTTGTATGTTCCTTGCTTGCTTTGTCTGTCGGTGACTTTGCCAAGCTGACTTTGCCATGACTTTGGGTGACTGATATGTGGACCACAGTTGTAAGTGACTCAAAGTCACTGACTTTGGGGACTCCTGAATTCTTCGTATATTTCTGACGGTTTCTGAATTATGTACTCCGTACAACTTTTGTAATATTGTTCAAACTAGTTTTGACCAGGGTTTGTGTAGGGTGTTTTTTTTGGTTGGTCCAAATGGTGTTGTGTGGTCCAAATGTGATGTATCATCACACCACCATGTGCCCCCCTCCCCCCACCCCACCCCTAGGTTTTGGTAATGCCATTCTGATACATGCTTCTTAGAAGGAGTACATTTTTTCCGTTAGGGCATGACAATTTTGAAAAATTCAAAAAAAAATGGGAAGACGAGAATGGTAACATCATTTTCCATGTGATGATGCACCCCTGTGCCAAATTTTGGTTCATTTTAAGAATGTAAGGTGACAAATTACTCGAGGAAGCTAGTTGGAGTAGACGGGCATGATCGGATTGGCATAGGGGATTTACTTTTTGAAGGATGTTATTTTTCATAGACAATATCTGACACAAAAAATAAAATGTTAAGGTCTCATATTATTCTGAATGATTTTGAATTACTTATGACGTTTGGAAGTATTGGTATACATGAGTCCCACATGAAGTTAAATGGTCCAAAAAAAAAGTTTCGTACACGTCTCCCAGAAAGTGGAAAGTCGAGTACATGCATGACTTCACGCGTCCACTACTGGATACAGAGAGTCAGAGGCTATAACACAATCGGCCTCATCATCTCTCGCGAGCTCGTCCTCTCCACTCCCCCAACTTGCCTCCCCACACTGTGAAAACCCCCCATCCACTCACCACACCTCTGAGGCATCGACTTTCCCGTTTCCAACCGCAACAGCATGAAGATAGGTATTGCATACTAGGCGGAGCAAAAAGCGACCGCCCACGCAGAGGATGCCTCTACGGTAGTGGCCGTCGCGGTGGGTCAGGCTTCACCGGGCACCCAGGCCGCTCGTCTCCTCTGCTTGTCGGATTCTTCGACCTCGCTCGAAATGGGCGTCCTGGCCGTCACGACGGGTGAGGCTTCACCGGGGACCCATGCCGCTCGTCTCCTCTCGCTTGTCGGTTCTTCGACCTCGGTCGAAACGGGCGTCTCGGCCGTCGAGCAGAAGGTGGATACCAACGTTGTTTATCCCGCCGAAGATGTGCACGGCGTTGCAGGCCACCACGGCGAGGTCTTCCTAGGCCCGATGTTGGACGCGAACCTCGACCCCTTCGACGATTTCGGCCCAAACGTTCAGTTCCAGGAGGATGTTGAGGGTGATGACGAGGAGGTACTTCTCTTTTACCGAAACTGTCCCAACCCTCTTTGTGTCATATTGTTGTTCACATGGTTTGCACGAGCCTGGTTCTTGATTGATTTGATATCCTACCTTGTTCTTGTAGATGTAATTGATTCTACGATTCGTAAGATCAGATTCTAGTTTAATTTCGACTAATCTGCCATGTAGTCACATAATCAATTTATGTGTTCATACTTAGTGGACTTGCAATTGTTGTGGCTTATGTTCATGGTTGTTCATAGGGTTCCTCATGATTTATTACGATTTGTTCTGCCATTTACTTGTTCTACACATTTAATTTTAGGGTTTCTAAGGTTTGATTATGTTAGTGGAGTATTTATTCGATCTGTCATAAAAAACCTGATTATGTAGTACTTAATAATTCATAGGAGTATTCGGATGACATGGACAACAACAAGCTAGGTGCGCGAGGGACCGGAAAAGCCGCTATGTTCTCAAGCGGGCTGAAGGGTGATGAAATTCGTTTACGCATGCGCGGGGAGCTATTTTGCCCATTATGTGGCAAATTTCTCTAGAAGGACATCCACGGCCTGATCCAACATGCGATGGGTGTAGGCCTAAGTACATAGGGGGAAACACCGCCTGCAACCCGAGGCCAAGCACGCGTCATATGGCCTCTTCCTCCGAGAATTACGTCTTGCCTAGCTTGCTCCACGTCAACGCCCCTGCTGCTGGCCCTCATGCTCCTGGTCATGTTTAAAGTTCATATGTGTAATCTTAATCCCTTTGGAAGTTCAGCATTAAACTCTACTAGTACAACCGTGGTGGTCTTGTGATGTAGTACTCTTTTGATGCATTTGTGATGTAGTAGTTTTTTTTGAAATGTATAGTACTATCTAAGAAAAGTACTCCCTCCGATTCACATTCATTTCACATCAAGAAATATGGATCGGAAGCGAGGGAGTAAATTAAACATGGCATCTCGTGCATGAAGCTTGACATATCGATCGAGGTTGGCTAGAATAGCAATACAATGCTGCTCATTAGGCAAATGCATGCCATGTACTATAGTATACATCTAGTAAAGAAGTCTATACTTGACATAAAAAAACTACTTTGGGGATGAGAGTCAATTGGGGCATCTACAATATAGAAAATCTTGCTCGTAGATGATTTTGGCTAAGAGGGTTTTACTCACATTACACGTGCCACTTTCTTGTACGCAAAACAAGTTCCAATAAAGGGAGAGGAAAGAAGAGGGTATTATGGGCGAGATTGAACACCTTTTTTATGTGTTAGGCTGAGGCCTCGTTTAGATGAGGATTTCGACTTATGCCTAACAGCTCAACACACCCACAAATAATTCTGCTTGCGCGCACCACCGTTCATTAAAAATAACAATATTAGCTCGCAAGATTAAGAACGAAGTGAATTTAAGTAACTTGGTAAGCTTTTCAAGCAATATATTCGAGAGAAAGAGCACGCATGTTCGGCTCAAAATAATCATAAGAGAAGAAAAATAAATCTAAGGCACCACATTGATTCATACCTTGAGTCGACGCTGGCTCGTAGAAGGGCGGCCGCGCCTCGAGGATGCCGGGGACGTCTCCACCTCGGTCTCACATGTGGCTGCTTATCGGCGGGTGGTGCGCCGCGCCATGTAGAAGATCTATCAAGAGAGGAGAGCCCGATGACGCTACCGACGCCTCAACCTTGATAGCACCGACCTGTTGCTCCGCACCGAGATGCGCCACGTGCAAGATTTAGCGGATGCACCAATTTTAGAGATATGTCATGATCATTGTAACAAATTTCAACGTGATGATGATTTGATCTTGTACTCGGCCTTGAACATAAGAACTAGTACAATCTCACATTTTTTTATCATTATCCTTTGCGAGATTTAGCGGATGCGCCAAATTCAAAGAAATATCATGATCATGGTAACACAATTTTCAATGTAATGATGATTTGATGTTGCACTCGACCTTGAACATAAGTACTAGTACGGTCTCACAAATTTGTATCATTATACTTTGCAAGTTTTAGTGGATGCGCCCATTTTCAGAGGTATATCATGATCATGGTAAGTTGGTAACAAATTTTCAACGTGATGATGATTTGATTTTGCACTCGGCCTTGAACAGAGGTACTAGTACGGTCTCACAATTTTTTATCATTATACTTGGACGGTGGCCAAATTCAAAATCTCATAGCGGCAAAACTTCCCGCCCACAAAATACAAAAATTTCACACGCTTCCAAATTCCCATTCTACCCCTGTGGAGATGGCAGCAAAGTCGGTTGGTGGGGGGGTCTGCCCGTCATTTTTTGAATCACCACCTCCCTAGCCGGGAACCCTCCCAAAAAAATTCATTTCCCTCAGACCACCCACCGGAACTTCCCAAGTCCCTCTCTCCCACCTCCACGACCACCGCACCGGAACATCCCCGCCGGACTTCCACGGCCTGCACGAGCCCTCGCGATCCTCGTCATCCGGCTGCTGCCGGAGCCGCTTCATCGACGCCGTCATCAGCCGGACCGGATCATCCCCGCCGTACCTCGAAACCATATGCTCATCCATCGGTCTACCGCGGTCGCTTCAGCTGCGGTATCGTCCACCCCACGGGAGCCGCTTCGCCGGATCCGTCGTCCACCGCATCGTATCTTGCTCACCGACACCGCTGTGCATGAACCGGATCTGCTTCACCGGCGCCGTGCATGATCTAAACTCTTCTACTTGTCGCTTTTCTATTGCTTGCCTGCAAGTTCTTGTTTAATCTTGGGGAACTTGTTTGTGCTAACGACGCGCCGTTACTTTTTTGCGGATGAGATGAGTAACCATGAAGTGTAATGGCCGTCTCTCCAATCCCAAGTAGCACATGTAGCGTACTTCATCACCGGATCTATCAACCCCGGGAAGATCTGCTTGTGACTCCCACGGAGTGCTTCTCCTAATGTAAGTCCCTTGTTTTAGCGCCATGTTACGGGTTCAGATGCTTGTTTGTCTGAAGCTCTTTTAGTTCATTCCTAGCTATGACCGTAACACGTTGCTATTTTCTACTTCATTGCTAACTTTAAGCGATTGAACATTTTGGTTTGCATTCCCTGCTCTTTAGATGTAGCCATCATAACTTCTATCTTGCGCAGTCGTTGTTACAAAAATTATAGGTATTATAGTAACATCCTGCTATTATTTAGTTCATGGCCAATTTTAAGTAATTGCACATGTTGGTTCACATTCCCTGCTCTATAGCTTTTGGCATCGTAACTTCTATATTTGGTTTACATTCCCTGCTCTGTAGATCTAGCCATCATAACTTTATCTTGCTCAGTCGTTGTTACAAAAATTATGGCCTGCTACTATGTTGTTTGTGCCAATTTTTTACTCCATGAACATGTTGGCTTGCATTCCACTGTACTACGGTGATGCCATTGTTTTGTATCTAGTTCATTGTAAGCTAACAAAGTAAGGACTTAGTTTGGCATGCTATCACTGCGCTATCTAGCTTCGTAGTACAAATAAACTTGTCATACTACTAGATAATAATTTTGCGTGCCATCTTGTTCTTCAAAAGCTGCATTATTGACTTGTTTCTCCGACTTGGCATGACGCTCACATATGGAAAGCTGAACATATTGGTTTGCATTCCCTCTTATACAAGTTCACGGAGTGATCCCACTATATTACGTATCTGGTCCATCCTAAGCTCCAGCATTAACTATCCTCTATGTGTTGCTCATTACAAGTTTATATCCCGAAACATCTTGATTTGCATCCCCTTCACTATAAGTTCAGGAGTATTATTTAGTTCACGGCCAAAATGAAGTAATTGCACTTGGCACATGTTGGTTCACATTCCCTCCTCTTTAGCTTTTGCCATCATAACTTCTATTTTTGGTTTACATTCCCTGCTCTGTAGATGTAGCCATCATAACTTCATCTTGCTCAGTCGTTGTTACAAAATTTATAGCCTACTACTATGTTGTTCATGCCAATTTTGTACTCCATGAACATGTTGGTTTGCATGGGACTTGACAGTAGTAAGTCTGCTGTTTCATTCTAACATGCTCTGTTATATTGGCTGTTGGTATGCGGCATGCACTCTTTGTTTGCTTATTGTGCGCATTACAATGATCTTGTTATAACGACGAAATGATGAGTTCCAAATTCTTTGGCAAACAATATTGCAGTGTCTTTGCGTTTCCATTGTTGCTGTCTTAACTTGTAATGTCTTTGTTTCAGATATAGGTGCTGCATGGTGTTATCACCAAGATTTAACCGAGTCAGAGGTGGGCCGCAGTCAAGATGGGCTTGAGGAGATATACATGGAGAATTACATGAATCGGCCTGTTATACCAAGTTGGGCTTAATTGCCCGTGTATCTGTAAAATATTAGATCGCATCTTAGTTTAGAAAGTAGAATCTTACTCGTGCACGATTTGGTGCACGCCCACATTAGAAAGTCTCCTGGACTATAAATATGTACCTAGGGTTTATGGAATAAACAACAACTCACGTTCAACCCCAAAACAAACCAATCTCGGCGCATCGCCAACTCCTTCATCTCGAGGGTTTCTATCAGGTAAGCGACATGCTGCCTAGATCGCATCTTGTGATCTAGGCGGCACAAGCCCACGTTGTTCATGCGTTGCTCGTACTTGAAGCGTTTTTGATGGCGAGCAACGTAGTTATCATTAGATGTGTTAGGGTTAGCATTGTTCTTCGTTTAAGCATGCTTACGTAGTGCAACCCTTGCATATCTAGCCGCCCTCACGCCTATCTCGGGTGTGGGGGCGGCACCCGCTTGATCATTATTTAGTAGATCTGATCCGTTACGGTTGCTCCTTGTTCTACAAGGATTAGTTTAATATCTCGCAATAGTTAGGCCTTACAAAGGGGGAGGATCCGGTGGCACGTAGGGTGGCGTTCGCAAGTCCTAAACGGGATGTTCCGAGGATCAACTTCATGTTGGTTTTTAGGCCTTGTTTAGGATCGGCTTACGAGCACCGTGCGTGGCCGCGAGGCCCAACCCGGAGTAGGATGATCCGATTATGCGGTGAAAACCCTAAATCGTCGTAGATCTCATTAGCTTCATCTTGATCAAGCGGGACCACCAAGTATTCGTGCACCTTGTACGAATCATGGGTGGATCGGCTCTTTGAGCCGATTCACGGGATAACCGAGAGCCGATCGAGGCTCGTATTTAATGTTTACATGTATGCCCTGCAGGAAACTAAGCGAGGCATCCCCATCACCTTCTACGACCAGGTATAGGTCAGGTGGCACGCCCTTGCACTTCGCATCGCCGCGTGTGACCGAGAAGAGCATTGCGGGCCGTCGCTCGGAGGGGTCTCGGCCAGCCGCAGCTCTAGGCTCTTCCCGGCTCTACGGTGTTGACAAGGCCACTGCCCGCCGGTGGGTTTTGGCAGTCAACACATTCTGGCACGCCCGGTGGGACGATCGTCTACATCAACCACATCGCCATCTACATCTGAGATGGCGGACGGCACGCCAGTCACCTACGGGGATCTGCCTGACGACCTCAAGAAGCAATACAACGAGATCAAGGCCACCCTCGAAGCCGACCTCATCGGCTCTTTTCAGAGAACCCGTTCCCATGGCATCAGATGGAAGGGATTCTCACCGCAAGGTGAGCTCGATGGGATAGACCTCTCTACCCCGTCGGAGGAACGCACCGGGGTCCGCGGCGGGAGATCAACTACACGGTGGCTCACTCGCTACACCGCCACTGCGAGAACTTGGTCAACGTGTTGGAGCGTGTCGCTCCGCGCGTGATCCGGGAGATCATGAGCCACCGGTACTCGCCGTCGGGACCAGCTCTCGGGACTCATCAAGGAGAGTTGCCACTCCGGTCCCGTCCACCGCTGCCATATGCGTTGGCAGCA
Source organism: Lolium rigidum (assembly GCF_022539505.1). Classification (NCBI taxonomy): domain Eukaryota; kingdom Viridiplantae; phylum Streptophyta; class Magnoliopsida; order Poales; family Poaceae; genus Lolium; species Lolium rigidum. The sequence goes on from NC_061510.1 coordinate 343,161,148, forward strand.
CTGCTCGAAGTGCCGACTACACCGGCATTCCTCGTCTACGGGATTGGTGGCGACCCTAGTGACTACCGGTTCTTAATGGAGGCGCCCGAGGAGATCCCTCAAGGATACGCGTGCATGTATGTGCCGGATTGTGGTGACTGGGCACTCACAAACCAGGCCACAACATCGGGGATTCCGGCGAAGACGGGAGGAACGTCGGCGACGGAGCGGGACGTGGGCTGACTAAATACGCCACACCGACGAAACTCCCGAGCCCAGCTCCCGCAGATGGCTCGGAGCTGGAAAAGCAAACATGGCAGGCCAAGTACGCCACCCCGGCGAATCTTCGGAGTGCAACTCCTACGGCCAGCACGGCGGATCAGATCGGTACCATGCTGAGAGACCGAGTTCGGCATGATGCCGAAAAGAAGGGCGATCGGCTATTCCAAGCCGTACCCCGACGATTACGAGATGATCCCGCTGCCACCTAAATATCGGCTCCCCGACTTCTCCAAATTCGGTGGATCGGATGGCTCCGGCTCCATCGAGCACGTCGGCCGATATTTGGCTCAACTAGGACCGGCTTCGGTGTCGGATCAGCTACGCGTGAGGCTCTTTTCACGAGTCCCTCACGGGATCGGCTTTTGGATGGTACACCTCTTTGCCGGCAAACTCCATCCAGTCTTGGAAGCAATTGGAAGAACGAGTTCCATATGCAATACCATTCGAAGCTTCCGAGTCCGGCATTGCCGATCTAGCACAACTACGTCGAAGCGCGGGGAAACGGTGACGAGAATACATCCAGCGCTTCGGAATCTTAGGAACCGATGTTATTCGGTTCGTATAACTGAAAAGGAAGCGATCGAGTTGGCGGTAGCAGGCCTTGCAACACAGCTTAAAGACATGGCCTCCCAAGCAGATTATCCCTCGGCGGCGCACATGGTTCGAAACCGTCGGCATATGAACAGCGCCACCCCGACCTGTACCAAGACAAGTTCAAGCGTGCGGTAGTTATGGTCGATACGGAGGAAGATGAAATGCTGCGGGAGACCAAGAAATAGCAGATGGCTGAGTGGACTCGGGGAGGAACCCCGTGGCCTCGCAAATGGGTAAAGCCACCGGGGCCGCCCGGGGGATTTGATTTTGACGTGACCAAGACCGAACAAATCTTCGACCTCCTGCTCAAGGAGAAACGAGTTGACGGTTCCTGAAGGTCTCAAGTTCCCCACGGCGAAAGAGCTAAACGGAAAGCCGTACTGCAAACTCCACAACTCGCTTTCCCATGCCACCAACGACTGCCGGGTGTGGCGTCAGCACATCCAAGCGGCGATAGAGAAGGGGCGGCTAATTTTCAACCAGTACGCCATGAAGGTCGACACCCAACCCTTCCCCGCCGTTAACATGGTAGAAATCACCTACCCCGAAGGTTGCCAGCCGGGTCCCTCGTTCAGCATCAACATGGTGGGACCTGGAAATCACTGCGGCAAAGATGGAGATGAGGGCAGCTGCTCTCATAGCAAGGATACGAAGGAGGCCGCTCCACGCGATCGGCTCCGTCATGATGGCAAGCGCTATGTCACGAGAGGGAGAGGTGAAGAATATAAGATATCGGCGACCCTCTCTCGATCACCTCCTCAACAAATATGTGAGTCGGTATGACCAACGCCGAAGCGGTCCAATTACGATGATAGAGGAGATTGTCTGGCTAGAGAAGCCAGAAGAGATCGTCGGCAGGATCGCGATGAGGAGGAGCACGAGCGCCGTGCCACGGAAGCATCAAGGGAGCAAGATGACAACGCCAGACATTGGGACTGCCCCTTCTTCAGACACTGCTGGGATTCAGGATTGAGCCGATTGCCCACAATCGGCAATTGCCCAGAATGCAACAAGAAGAAGAAGGAGGCAGCCAACGTGTCTGTGTTCGAGCGCCTAGGGCCTCTCCCGCCACAAAGCAAACGCGCTGAGTCACCTCGTTGGGCAGATCTTGAGGATTCGGAAGACGAGGGAGAAGTGGAAGAAGACAGGTACCACCGGCCAAGGTGGTGCCACTGACGGGCTCAGCCGTTCCCAAAAGCGCGAGGTTCAGCGATTGCGCGGCCCGGAGGAGGCCGAAAGGTTATACCGCATACGCTAAGGAAGGCACGGCCTGATCCGGCCGCAAAGGTTCAGCGAACCCTGGATGAAGAGGGTCGTCCACGGAAAATGGAGTGGCGCCCCAAACAGAGGAAAGCCGATGATGAGACATCGGCTGGCACAAACATGGTACTGGTCTTGCCGACAGAGCTTAGCACTCCACGACTCTACGGAGCACTCAAGGTGGACGACGACAAGCGCATCAAGTCGGAGGTCGGGTTGGTTTTATCCGACCCTAACCGAATAGCAAGACTAGACCAATGAGCAAACCAGGCGAGGCTGATCCTTGTGATCGGCCCCAAAAAATTTATGAAGGGAACTTACAAAACCTTCAACGAGCAAGCAATATGGAGGCCGATTCCAGCAATCGGCCAAAATTATCCTCACCCACCTTTCTGCCTAGGTTCAACATGTTATCCAACAGAGCCGATACCATCAATTCTCTTGACAGAATCGGCTCGGGGGGGCACCCAGGTAGATAAAATACGAGGATATGCAACGGAAGCATCTCATCTTCTGGTGATGGGTATTGGAATATGGGGGCCGATGCACGGGTCGGCCGTAAAAAAAAAAAATATATGAAAATTCGAAATTTTTCGAGCACAGCCGATGCAGCAGGCATCGACTTCAGAATCAAGAAACAGCCGATGCGTAGCCATCGACTCTAGTTGTGCGATGATTATCAAGCCTCCACCAAATCCAGGATTTCCAATCTGTGGGGCTAGTTCAGCTGAAACGGAAGATTATCGGCTGTCGGAGGAAGGAAGAGGATCGGCTGTGGCGCATTCTCTTCGACATTCTCGCCTCGAGTGAGGCTCGGGGGCAGCAGGCCTAGTGGATACTCTGTTTAAAGAACCGATGGGGATACCATCGGCTGATCCTTCATTGCAACCTTCTTCACAATGATGGGTACCGAAAAGGATTATTGGGTTTGGTTGGAAAAGTTCGAAGGTTTTCCTGAAGATCCTGCATTTTCCACCAGATTTAGAAAATCATCGGCTGAAGAAGAGAAGGGTGAATTTCAAAGGACCGATGCGGTGCGATCGGCTCATTACGCATTAGCAAAAGGGACGAATCGGCAAGGTCAGTAGGAGAGAGAATCGGCTGAATTAAACTCAGAAGGAATCGGCAAAATCAAAATTGGGGAAAAGTTCTTCATTGATTAAGATGAGATTTCTTACATAAAGAGCTAATTGCTCTCAGAAGGGAAATACTAGGGGATCCATTGCCCTATCTGCTACTACCGGCCCTATTCTAGAGGTCCTATCTATGGGCCATCACTGCCCTCGTCGTCGCCGTCGTCGCTACTATCGGCGCTGCTCCCGGCGGGCTCGTCGTCGCTCCAATGGCCGCCGACCGGGCCCTCGTTGTCTTCATCTTCTTCGTCAGCGTCGTCCTCGTCGCTGTCGAAGTCGCTAAGATTGCCCGGCCAAGGGCAGAACCGCTTGGCCGGCGGCTCGTCGGAGGAACTCTCGTCGTCTTCCTCCTCCCCCTCTTCCTGCTCCTCCTCCTCCCCGGAAGAGGTAAAGTCGCAGGAGAAGCTGTCGTCGTCACTCTCCTCCTCCGCTCCCCCGACGGCGAGGAAGCGGAGGTCGCTCTCCCCGTCCGTCAAGGACTGGTCGTCCTCGGACCAGATGGAGAAGTCGTGGTCTGACTCCTCTCCGGCTGCAATGGCGCGGCGGGTGTTGGCCGCGTGGACCGCCGCCGCGTCGTACTCCGGCGTCGGCTCGCGGGACGTGGAGGATTGGCTGGCAAGATCCGATGGGGCGAGAGGAGGAGGAAGACATGGTGGCTGGGAGGGTTTTGGAGTGCTAATGCGGAGGAGATACCAAGGAGAACTGTTCAGAGCGGTTAAATCGAAGGAGGATATAGTGGAAATTCAATGCCACAGCAGTTTCCGAGGAAGTGGTGCCTAAAAAAGAAAAAAAAAACTGCCAGGTCACGCGGAGAAGTTGAGAAGGCAAGGCATCACCATGAGGGATACTACGACGGTTCTGCCACGACATGACCCGACGAAGGAAAGCAGAGTGATTTTGGAATTACCAATTCCAAAACCAGGGGGGCATGTGTTATCACCAAGATTTAACCGAGTCAGAGGTGGGCCGCAGTCAAGATGGGCTTGAGGAGATATACATGGAGAATTACATGAATCGGCCTGTTGTACCAAGTTGGGCTTAATTGCCCGTGTATCTGTAAAATATTAGATCGCATCTTAGTTTAGAAAGTAGAATCTTACTCGTGCACGATTTGGTGCACGCCCACATTAGAAAGTCTCCTGGACTATAAATATGTACCTAGGGTTTATGGAATAAACAACAACTCACGTTCAACCCCAAAACAAACCAATCTCGGCGCATCGCCAACTCCTTCATCTCGAGGGTTTCTATCGGAGTAGCGACATGCTGCCTAGATCGCATCTTGCGATCTAGGCAGCACTAAGCCCCACGTTGTTCATGCGTTGCTCGTATCGAAGCGTTTTTGATGGCGAGCAACGTAGTTATCATTAGATGTGTTAGGGTTAGCATTGTTCTTCGTTTAAGCATGCTTACGTAGTGCAACCCTTGCATATCTAGCCGCCCTCACGCCTATCTCGGGTGTGGGGGCGGCACCCCGCTTGATCATTATTTAGTAGATCTGATCCGTTACGGTTGCTCCTTGTTCTACAAGGATTAGTTTAATATCCGCAATAGTTAGGCCTTACAAAGGGGGAGGATCCGGTGGCACGTAGGGTGGCGTTCGCAAGTCCTAAACGGGATGTTCCGAGGATCAACTTCATGTTGGTTTTTAGGCCTTGTTTAGGATCGGCTTACGAGCACCGTGCGTGGCCGCGAGGCCCAACCCGGAGTAGGATGATCCGATTATGCGGTGAAAACCCTAAATCGTCGTAGATCTCATTAGCTTCATCTTGATCAAGCGGGACCACCAAGTATTCGTGCACCCTGTACGAATCATGGGTGGATCGGCTCTTTGAGCCGATTCACGAGATAACCCGAGAGCCGATCGAGGCTCGTATTTAATGTTTACATGTATGCCCTGCAGAAACTAAGCGAGGCATCCCCATCACCTTCCCGACCGGGTATAGGTCGGTGGCACGCCCTTGCACTTCGCATCGCCGCGTGTGACCCAGAAGAGCATTGCGGGCCGTCGCTCGAAGGGGTCTCAGCCAGCCGCAGCTCTAGGCTCTTCCCGGCTCTACGGTGTTGACAAGGCCGCTGCCCGCCGGTGGGTTTTGGCAGTCAACACATGGACAACTTAAAAGATTGCCGGATCGCTTCATTGTATTGCTAGGTTTAATTACCATTCAATTTCTCTGGGTTCTGTAATATTTTTTCAAAGCCTTGCGGCTGATGTAATATTTAGTTAGTTTTTATAGTTCTTTCGCGCATTTTTTCTTTGGTGCTTGTCGTAAGTGAGGCTATCCGACAGAAATCAATGCTTGCGTAAATATTCTCGAGTATCTAAATCACGAATTCCCATCCCTTAAACGGCCCAATTAAGCGAAATCACATACGTGCCGGCCCGCAAAATCCTAAAGCGCCTTTTACGCCGGCATATAAACAGCAACTAAACGGGCTGGCCCACTTACTTATTGGGCCAGCCCACTTGATTAACTGTGGACCCCACACTTTTATTGGACCGGGCCACTTGCTTTAAGGTGGACCCCACCCACTACTGGGCCGGCCCACCAACTAGTTGGGCCAGCCCAATTGCTTTTGTGGTGGTCCCCACGTACTAAACGGGCCGGCCCTTTAAGACGAATGTGGGACCCACCTGTGTTTTTGGCCCGGCCCACTAGCCTGTTGGGCCGGCCCACTTGCTCTATGGTGGACCCCACATACTAAATGGGCCGGCCCTTTTACAGGAAAGTGGGACCCACCTGTGTTTTTGGCCCGGCCCACAAGCGTGTTGGGCCGGCCCACTTGCTATACGGTGGACCCCACATACTAAATGGGCCGGCCGTTTAGCCGGAAAGTGGGACCCACCAGCGTTTTGGCCCGGCCCACTATCTTGTTGGGCCGGCCCGGTTGCTATATGGTGGACCCCACATACTAAATGGGCCGGCCCTTTAGCAGGGAAGTGGGACCCACCAGACTTTTTTGGCCCGACCCACTATCTTGTTGGGCCGGCCCACTCGCTCTATGGTGGACCCCACATGCTAAATGGGCCAGCCACGTAACGAGAAAGTGGGACCCACTCGTGTTTTTGGCCCGGCCCACTATCTTGTTGGGCCGGCCCACTTGCTATATGGTGGACCCCACATACTAAATGGGCCGGCCTTTTAACAGGAAAGTGGGACCCACATGCTAATTGGGCCGGCCCACTAACTTCTTGGGCCGGCCCAGTTGCTTTAATGTGGACCCCACTTTGTAAATGGGCCGGCCCGGTACCAGGAAAGTGGGTCCCACATGTCTTGTGGGCCGGCCCTTTTGCCTGTTGACCGGTCAATCGAGTGCATTCGGCCCGGCCCACATGCTTAGTGGGCCGGCCCATTAAAGTTTTGACTAGTCAACCTTAGAGGTTAGGCCCGGCCCACGTAACTAATGGACCAGCCCAGCTATATAGTTGACCGGTCAAACTATGTCAGCTAGCCCGGCCCGCAAACTTATTGGGCCGGCCCGCTTAAGACGTGGCAGGCCTCGTGTGGGCCTACCATCTACCACGGGGTTTCAGCCGGTTAACGCCGTTAGCCGCCGGTTAACGGCGTCCGCCACGTGTCGGTTTGCATGACGTCGGCGGTCAACGGGCTCCCGGAAACACTTGGGCAACGGTCCGATTTTCCGTGGCGGAAGGGCGCCCAAGCGCGACGGACCGAAAAAATCGTCGTAGGACTTTGCTCGACGCGAGTTTCCACAACAGAACCCATATCGTCGGGTTAGGCCCATAGGCGACGAAAAATACCCCTTAGCGGACGATTTTGAGACGTTGTCTATCAGAACTTTTCTTGTAGTGTTACACCCAGATCTTGGCTTCGCGATGGCGGCGGCTCTGGAAGGTTTCTCGTACCGTGGCTTTTCCGTATCGAGGTTTTAGGTCAGGGACCTTTATATAGGCGAAGAGGCGGAGTCGGAAGGTCAACGAGGCGACGACACAACAGGGGGCGCGGGCCCCCCTTGGCCGCGCCGGCCTACCATCCGAGTGGTCCTGTGGCCCCCTCCGGCGACTCTCGGGTGTTACGGAAACTTCGTGCAATCCTAAGATGCTCGGGCGTTGATTTCGTCCGATTCCGAGAATATTTCCTTACTAGGATTTCTAAAACCAAAAACAGCAGAACATGACAATCGGCCCTTCGGCATCTCGTCAATAGGTTAGTTCCGGAAAACGCATAAATATGACATAAAGTATGCATAAAACATGTAGATATAATCAATAATGTGGCATGGAACATAAGAAATTATCGATACGTCGGAGACGTATCGGCATCCCCAAGCTTAGTTTACGCTCGTCCCGAGCGAGTAAACGATAACAAAGATAATTTCGGAGTGACATGCCATCATAACCTTGATCATACTATTGTAAACACATGTAATGAATGCAGCGATCAAAACAATGGTAATGACATGAGTAAACAACTGAATCATAAAGCAAAGACTTTTCATGAATAGTACTTTCAAGACAAGCATCAATAAGTCTTGCATAAGAGTTAACTCATAAAGCAATAAATTCATAGTAAAGGTATTGAAGCAACACAAAGGAAGATTAAGTTTCAGCGGTTGCTTTCAACTTATAACATGTATATCTCATGGATATTGTCAATGTAAAGTAATATAACAAGTGCAATATGCAAGTATGTAGGAATCAATGCACGGTTCACACAAGTGTTTGCTTCTTGAGGTGGAGAGAGATAGGTGAACTGACTCAACATAAAAGGTAAAAGAATGGCCCTTCGCAGAGGGAACCATTGATTGCTATATTTGTGCTAGAGCTTTGGTTTTGAAAACATAAAGAGAGCATAAAAGTAAAATTTTGAGAGGTGTTTGTTGTTGTCAACGAATGGTAGTGGGCACTTTAACCCCCTTGCCAGACAAACCTTCAAAGAGCGGCTCCCATGAATTATTTTTATTTTTGGGTGGCACTCCTTCCAACCTTTCTTTCACAAACCATGGCTAACCGAATCCTCGGGTGCCAGCCAACAATCTCATACCATGAAGGCGTGCCTTTTTATTTTAGTTTTATTATGATGACACTCCTCCCCACCTTTGCTTTCTCAAGCCATGGCTAACCGAATCCTTCGGGTGCCGTCCAACAATCACATACCATGGAGGAGTGTCTATTTAGGTTAATTAATTTGGGACTGGGAATCCCATTGCCAGCTCTTTTTGCAAAATTATTGGATAAGCGGATGAAGCCACTAGTCCATTGGTGAAAGTTGCCCAACAAGAATGAAACATAAACACCACATACTTCCTCATGAGCTATAAAACATTGACACAAATCAGAGGTGATAAATTTTGAATTATTTAAAGGTAGCACTCAAGCAATTTACTTTGGAATGGCGGAGAAATACCATGTAGTAGGTAGGTATGGTGGACACAAATGGCATAGTGGTTGGCTCAAGGATTTTGGATGTATGAGAAGTATTCCCTCTCGATACAAGGCTTAGGCTAGCAAGGTTATTTGAAACAAACACAAGGATGAACCGGTGCAGCAAAACTCACATAAAAGACATATTGTAAACATTATAAAACTCTACACCGTCTTCCTTGTTGTTCAAACTCTTTACTAGAAATTATCTAGACCTTAGAGAGACCAATTATGCAAACCAAATTTTAGCAAGCTCTATGTATTTCTTCATTAATAGGTGCAAAGTATATGATGCAAGAGCTTAAACATGAGCACAACAATTGCCAAGTATCACATTATCCAAGACATTTTATCAATTACCACATGTAGCATTTCCCGTTTCCAACCATATAACAATTAACGAAGCAGTTCAACCTTCGCCATGAACATTATGAGCTAAGAACACATGTGTTCATATGAACCAGCGGAGCGTGTCTCTCTCCCACACAAGCATGTTGGATCATATTTTATTCAAACAAAAACAAAAACAAACAGAAGCTCCAAGTAAAGTACATAAGATGTGACCGAATAAAAATATAGTTTCAAGAGAAGTGACCTGATAAGTTGTCGATGAAGAAGGGGATGCCTTGGGTATCCCCAAGCTTAGATGCTTGAGTCTTCTTGAAATATGCAGGGATGAACCACGGGGCATCCCCAAGCTTAGACTTTTCACTCTTCTTGATCATAGTATATCATCCTCCTCTCTTGACCCTTGAAAACTTCCTCCACACCAAACTCAAAGCAAACTCATTAGAGGGTTAGTGCATAATCAAAAACTCACATGTTCAGAGGTGACAAAATCATTCTTAACACTTCTGGACATTTCTCAAAGCTACTGGAAGTTAATGGAACAAAGAAATCCATCCAACATAGCAAAAGAAGCAATGCGAAATAAAAGGCAGAATCTGTCAAAACAGAACAGTCCGTAAATACGAATTTTATTAAGGCACCAGACTTGCTCAAATGAAAATGCTCAAATTGAATGAAAGTTGCGTACATATCTGAGGATCACTCACGTAAATTGGCATAATTTTCTGAGTTACCTACAGAGAATTAGGCCCAGATTCGTGACAGCAAGAAATCTGTTTCTGCGCAGTAATCCAAATCTAGTATGAACCTTACTATCAAAGACTTTACTTGGCACAACAATGCAATAAAATAAAGATAAGGAGATGTTGCTACTGTAGTAAACAACTTCCAAGACACAAATATAAAACAAAGTTGCTGTAGCAAAATAAACACATGGGTTATCTCCCAAGAAGTGCTTTCTTTATAGCCATTAAGATGGGCTCAACAGTTTTAATAATGCACTCGCAAGAAATAGTAGTTGAAGCAAAAGAGAGCATCAAGAGGCAAATTCAAAACACATTTAAGCCTAACATGCTTCCTATGAAAAGGAATCTTGTAAATAAATAAATTCATGAAGCATGATGCAACAAGCATAGAAAGATAAAACAAGTGTAACTTCAAAAATTTCAGCATATAGAGAGGTGTTTTAGTAACATGAAAATTTCTACAACCATATTTTCCTCTCTCATAATAACTTTTAGTGGCATCATGAGCAAACTCAACAATATAACTATCACATAAAGCATTCTTATCATGAGTCTCATGCATAAAATAATTACTACTCCCAACATAAGCATAGTCATTCTTATTAATTGTAGTGGGAGCAAATTCAACAAAGTAGCTATTATTATTATTCTCATCATCAAATATAGGAGGCATATTGTAATCATAATTAAATTTATCCTCCATAACAGGCGGTACTAAAAGACTACTATCATTATAATCATCATAAATAGGAGGCAAAGTATCATCAAAGTAAATTTTCTCCTCAATGCTTGGGGGACTAAAAAGATCATGCTCATCGAACCAGCTTCCCCAAGCTTAGAACTTTCTATATCATTAGCAACAATGGTATTCAAAGTGTTCATACTAATATGTTCCATGGGTTTTTTAATTTTCGCATCAAACCATCCATGTCTTAAATCGGGAAATAGAATAAGAAGCTCATTGTTGTCCATTATGCCAAACTAGTGTAAACAAGAAACAAAAAGATGCAATTGCAGGATCTAAAGGAAATAGCTTCGAGTACTTACAACGGTGCCGGAAAAGTGCTTAGTAGCCGAGATCCGGAGTGTGAGTACCTTTTACCTTTCCTCCCCGGCAACATCGCCAGAAAAGTGCTTGATGTCTACGGGTTTTTCTATTCTTGTAGACAGTGTTGGGCCTCCAAGAGCAGAGGTTTGTAGAACAGCAGCAAGTTTCCCTTAAGTGGATCACCCAAGGTTTATCGAACTCGGGGAGGAAGAGGTCAAAGATATCCCTCTCATGCAACCACTGCAACCACAAAGCAAGAAGTCTCTTGTGTCCCCAACACACCTAATAGGTGCACTAGTTCGGCGAAGAGATAGTGAAATACGGGTGGTATGAATAAATATAAGCGGTAGCAACGGCACCGGAAAAGTGCTTTGCCCGGGACTGCCGTGTGGTTGATGGTGGTAATATTGCGGACGGTAGAGATGCGATAAAACGAGTAAACAAGCAGCGATAGCGATATTTAGGAACAAGGCCTAGGGATCATACTTTCACTAGTGGACACTCTCAACATTGATCACATAACAGAATAAATAGATAAATTCTAGACTCTACACTCTCTTGTTGGATGATGAACACCACTAACGTGTGTAGGATTACACGAACCCTCAATGCCGGAGTTAACAAGCTCCACAATATTCGATGTTCATGTTTAAATAACCTTAGAGTGCATGACAGATCAACATAACCAAACCAAGTACTAACATAGCATGCACACTGTCACCTTCACGCTACGAAAGGAGGCATAGATCACATCAATACCATCATAGCAATAGTTAACTTCATAATCTACAAGAGATCACAATCATAGCCTACGCCAAGTACTACACGATGCACACACTCGTCACCATTACACCGTGCGGGAGGAATAAACTACTTTAATAACATCACTAGAGTAGCACACGGATAAATTGTGATACAAAACACATTGCAATCATAAAGAGATATAAATAAGCACTTCACTATGCCATTCATAACGGTGAATAAGTATTCTCAGTGAAATATAGCCTAAGAGACCCACACGGTGCACACACTCTCACCTTTACACACGTGGGACAAGGAGTCTCCGGAGATCACATAAGTAAAACCCACTTGACTAGCATAATGACATCTAGATTACAAGCATCATCATATGAATCTCAATCATGTAAGGCAGCTCATGAGATTATTGTATTGAAGTACATAGGAGAGAGATTAACCACATATCTACCGGTACAACCCCTTAGTCGATGGAGAACTACTCCCTCCTCATGGGAGAGAGCAGCGTTGATGAAGATGGCGGTGGTGTCGATGGAGGAGCCTTCCGGGGGCACTTCCCCGTCCCGGCGGCGTGCCGGAACAGAGACTCCTGTCCCCCAGATCTTGGCTTCGCGATGGCGGCGGCTGTGGAAGGTTTCTCGTACCGTGGCTTTTCCGTATCGAGGTTTTAGGTCAGGGACCTTTATATAGGCGAAGAGGCGGAGTCGGAAGGTCAACGAGGCGACGACACAACAGGGGGGCGCGGGCCCCCCCTTGGTCGCGCCGGCCTACCATCTGGTGGGCCTGTGGCCCCCCTCTGGCGACTCTCGGGTGTTCTGGAAACTTCGTGCAATCCTAAGATGCTGGGCGTTGATTTCGTCCGATTCCGAGAATATTTCCTTACTAGGATTTCTGAAACCAAAAACAGCAGAAAACAGCAACTGGCCCTTCGGCATCTCGTCAATAGGTTAGTTCCGGAAAACGCATAAATATGACATAAAGTATGCATAAACCATGTATATATAATCAATAATGTGGCATGGAACATAAGAAATTATCGATACGTCGGAGTCGTATCAGCCGCCGTGAAGGTTATGTGACGCCGGTGATGGGGACGGCGGGGAGCTTCTCTCAGGCCCCCGTGCGCGACTGCAGGGAGGAAGGCGGCAGGGTGGGTGGTCTCCGTTCGGGGACACGGTGCTAGACCTCCTTCCTTCGCTCCCCTCTCTGGCCTGGCCTTGCTGGCGCTTGGGAGTGGTGGCTGGTGGCTGGGTGCTGCGCGCCGCCGACCGTGTGGGGACCATGGATGCAGGGCGTCATCGACCTGGCGGCGGGTGGCGAGTGCCGGTGATGCGGTCTACGCTCTTCGGCCGTATGGATGGCAAAGGGGCGGCGAGCGTATGCCTGGTGCGGAGGTAGCTCTGTCGGGCCTCCGGCATCAGATCTGGACGGTTGCTGATCCTCCCTGCAATGCTCCTCCCACCTCCCTGGCCCCGAACTCCCTCCGGTGGTTTGGTGGGGTTGGTCGGTGGTGGACTCTGAACCAGGGGAAACCCTTCGCTGACGGTGGCAGCCACGAGGTCGACGGCGCTGATGACAGCGTCGTGCTCCTTCTTGAAGGCGACATCGAGGTTGTATCCCCTCCCTCCATGCTCTCCATATCTCGGGTGAAAGCCCAAAACTTCGGTTTGGACGGCGGCGACGCTTTGGTGTTGTTCCCTCGATGGAGGCGCCGTTTGGAGATAGCAGATATGGGTGGACGAGCTCGACGGTGGTTGGTAGGCAATGTCTGCGCCTGCTCCTGGCAGCTTGGTATGGTGTGTGGTGGTGTGGGCTGCGGGTGGCGGTGATGTTCGTGGATGGCGGCGTGGCGAGGCGAGTGCTTGGAGTCCTTCTCCCCGGTAGTGACTTCCGATATCGATGTGTGCTCAGGGAGAGCGGTCTACCTCCAACAGGTCCGGCGCCCTTCAATCCGGGGCGAGAAAGCAGGGAGCTTTCCGCAGAGGTAGAAACGGATGGTGCTTGGGTTTTTGCCTGGCCTCTAGAGGTTTTCTAGGGCATGAGTTCTCAATGGTGGTCCTCTTCACCATCTCTTCAGACGGATTGCAAGGGTGGACAACAGACACAAAGATCAAGATGTGTTTCATTTCTTTTCTTGTATGCTTGTTGTTTTTCGTCTCATGTTAGCTGTTTTTCAGCACCCTGTAACAACTTGCCTCCAACGGCCTTATTAATTTAAGGTACGGCTACGGCCTTCTGTTTAATAAATTGATCTGAATCTTCTAAAACCAAACCTATAACACGCGTAGACTCGACAGATCCACCACTCCATGGAAGGATTGACCAAATGAATATCCGCCCTCCTCAAGGCCACAGGCGAGAACGCCGCCGACGAGGTGGACAAAGAGACATGTATACCTTATTCTTGTCCCGCACAACGCCGCCATAGCCACCATAATGACGATGTCGGTTGACCAAACTCTCCCCAAGGTCCAAGGTCCCCACCCTCTCCCGCCGCTGGAGCGGCTAGTAGAGGAGGCGGAGACCCGTCGATTCCCGGTCGTAGACGACGAGGACGAGATAGATGACGACGGATGCTAGGGGGGTCCTCTCTTTCTTTCATTGGAGGAGAATAATATTACGACTTCTTCAGTGCAATAAAAAGTGACTTACATCTGAAAAAATATGTGTACCTATGAATTTGTTTAGATACGAAACATGTATGTCGATAATAGGAACATGCTGTCTTAAAATTCAATGCATGTTACTTGTAAATTGTAATATTGAAGCACTTACTGGGTAGTATGTAAGACAACAGAACCACAACTTGACAATCATTGAAGCATGAACAAAGGGGTAATGAAGCATTTAAAAGCATCAAAAATCGTTTTCCGTCTTTTATAAGAGAATTTGCTTCCTATTCTAAAGTTGTTTCCATCAAACAGAGAGGTATTTTCATCCTAAATATGGGAATTTGGTTCTAATACAAAAAGAACATGTTTAGTCAATTAGGCTATGTACATTGGACGGACGCATGTGCAGCCTCTTAGGAATTAAAAAATATTAATGCATAGCGTCTAAATAAGAGTCTATGTCTCCAACGCAAACACCAAACCACGGATGCTAAACTTTCCTGGAGCTTTGTTTTGCTTCTACGCCCCATGATCAGACGGGATTCTACGAATTTTTTTAGATGCAAAACATGTATGCCGATAATAGGAACATGCTGTGTTAAAATTCAATGCATGTTACTTGTAAATTGTAATACTGAAGCACTTAGTGGGTAGTATGTAAGACAACAAAACCACAACTTGACAATCGTTGAAGCATGAACAAAGGGGTAATGAAGCATTTGAAATCATCAAAAATCGTTTTTCCGTCTTTTATAAGAGAATTTCTTCCTATTCTAAAGTTGTTTCCATCAAACACAGAGGTATTTTCATCCTAAATATTGTAATTTGGTTCCAATACAAAAAAGAACATGTTTAGTCAATAAGGCCATGTACATTGGACGACGGACGCATGTGCAGCCGCTTAGGAATTATAAAATATTAATCATAGCGTCTAAATAAGAGTCTACATCTCCAACGCAAATACCAAACCACAGAAGCTAAACTTTCCTGGCGCTTTGTTTTGCTTCTACGCCCGAGGATCAGACGAGATTCTTGCATAACTAGGTGAATAGGCGCGCTTCGCCGCGCCGTCTGCATTCCGTTGTGGCACATCGTCGCCAGAGTGGTGAAGTTGTAGGAATATCCTTGCATTCTAAGATGTATGTGGTGCTTGGAGGTACAAAACGTGGAGCCTTCAGGAGGCTTTAATAATATCCGAAAGATTCAGAATGTGGAGATCATAATAGGGGGCAAATATAGAACCTGATTACAGCTTTCCAACATCTACAGGTCCCGATACAAAATCACACAGTTAGAAGGCTGCAACGCGGCTTAAACCATCTTTAAGACGCACCTTCAACAGTAATCAAAACTTTTCTCTCTGGAAAGATTTTCTCAGGTTTATGTGTTGATTCTCTTCTCACATTGCACTTCGTGAGGGTAAGGCTTGCCACTAACACCTTCCTCAGACCCCGCACAGTGCGGGAGCTCTCAGCATTGGGTACGTCCTTTATGTGTTGATTCTCTTCTCTATCACGTTTTAGATTAGTGCCACTCAATAGATGCACAAAATATATTCTAATGCAACAAATTATCTGTTTTTAGGAGATAAAATATATGTTTTTTTTTATCCGTGATGCTACTCAAATTTCTGTTAAAAATGAGTATTCCTTCACTGGTAAGTCTGGATGAATAAAATCTTGCTATTCTTAGTGAAAACATACAAAAAAATGGATCAGGTTGGTAACTCGAGTGCAACAGATATACACCAAAATATGGTAAGATGTTCTTCAGAGTAACAGAGGTGATAGGATCATTCCCTACTCATTGGTGTAAACTATCTTATTCATGACAAAGCCAAGTGACAAAATTTCATCTATGAGTGAAGCGTGGACACCACCTTTGCCTGTTGGCGATGGTGTAAGCGCTATCAAGAAAGCTCACTTCTTCTCAGCTGCTTTATGGCCTGGGATTTTCAGTTTGCCACAATCAATCAGCAGCTTCAGGTCGGATTTCGCAAGATCCTTCACAGCGGAATCTAGAGATTCCAAATAAGGAGCGACCACCTTGGAACTGTAGTGACCAAGAAGTTCAGAAGAAACAAACCTCGTCATACATAGCCAAGCATATCAGAGAGAACTTACTTACGTAAAATTACACTGAAGGAGTGCACTAATACATAAACTTTGAAATTTCATTCAAGCATGGTTCACAAAATTGATGAACAGAACATGGTTATATGACTTATAAAGAACAGTCATATAAAGGATTAAATATGAGGTACATGTATACATCAGCAAATCTAGGACAACCAAGTATCATTCTTATGATGATATGGCTCGAATGGAAGTCCTCAAAGGCATGTTCAATATCCTCTGACTTCGACCATGCTGCATCAGAAGCTATTGCATCGTGAAGTATGTGGATCTGTTCAGTCATGCCTTCCAAAACATTATCTTTTCCACCAACAGCAACCTTGGAAATAGCAACACAGAATCTCACTGAGCATAACTGTAGTATCTTATAAAGCAAAAGCATGTACTATGATGAAGCTGGTTAATAGTCCATTACCCATTAGAAAAACAATGGGCAGTTTTGTGTGCAAACTGGAGAGCAATATTTTCTTTCGCACAAGGTAGACTCATCATTAAGAAAAAGTGAACAGAAATATTGCGTATAGAACTAAAGACTAACACACCCCAGAGAATAGATTCTGTTAACTGATAAGAGTTACTCCACGTCGTAGACTAATAATAATAAAGAACCTCTTTTGACATGAAGCTCTACAATGTTCTCTTGTGAAGAAAAAATGAAGTTGAAATAACAATTTATTTGAAGGTCATGTACCTATATATAAGCGTATTTATCATAAGGATTTTCTTTCATGAAGAACTATCATAGCTGAATGAATATTATCCCAAGTAAAATGGAAATAAAATGGAACTTCCGCTCCTATATAATTACAAACTATTGTAGGTGTGTTTGATTCTTGTTGATGGTGTGTTTTATATAGTTAGAAGGCTAAAGCACGGCTTAAATCTGCTTTAAAACACACCTTCAACAGTAATCAAACTTGCTATTAAGAATAATAAAAGAATATGTGTTATGCTATCTCAATGCTATGATGGAAATAAAATGGAACTTCCACTCCTATATAACTAGATGACACCCCGCGCGTTGCTGCGGGTGCTTTTAGAAAATATATTATTGGATAATGGGAATACTGAAAAATCATATCAAGAAGGTAACATAAACTGAAAGGTTATTGAAATAATGTAATACTCTCGATATAGTGTGGTCGAAATCAGGATTTAGCAGGTTATATAAAATTAAGAACTGGAATAAATCATACACATGGCATTGATTTAGAGCAATGTATTTAATTTATACCAATTTGATACATTGTAGACAGCATGCTGAAATCAGTTGGAAGCAAGATAAGAAGAGGTAGGAGTGTGTAGGACGTCTATCCAATGAAAAACTGGAGTTACTGAAGAGGTAGGAGTGTGTAGGACGTCTATCCAATGAAAAACTGTTGAGTTACTGTTCTTATGTATGCAAAAAGTCTTGTATTCTTATTTGAGCGCATCACCTCTCATTCTTTTTGTAGATACAATCTTATGTCCACCGTAAGATATGCTGAAAGTGAACCATAATAAACATGACCATTGAGTTATTTAAGAAAATTACATAAGTGACCAGGCAAGTAGTTGCAGCTTGTCCAAGATGGAGAACTGGTCAGCAGACAAACGAACCGATTGGCAGCTGATAGAGGCTGTATGCACTATGAGCAGCACAGTGACTATTAGGATCAGAGCATAGCCAGGGAAACAGAAGGAGAACAAAACAGCTCTCATTTTTATATTACATGAGCATGTCAGTATGTAATACGTTTTATTGACACATTAGCATCGCCACATGCTGCCTGTAGAAATAATAAATTAATGAATCAATTGGTATAGTCATATTAAGAGGTTCTCCGCTGATTATAAAACCAAAATTAAGTTCCGAGCTATTCCAAGATCTCTACCTAAAATCTAAATACAATCTCAGCAGAAAAGTAAATTCTGCTCTAGATCTTGCAATCGAATTAATCATAAGATGAGGTCAACCGATACAGCAATGAATCAATGCTAGCAAGCTTCTGGATGAGCTCACAAAGTGTTGGGTTTGCCGACGGACCAAGTACGGCGCGAGCTGGTGCTGGCCGTACAGGCGTACATTGGCGGCTGCAGAGTGATGCTGGTCAAATTCAGATTTGGATTAAGCAAACAGAAAAGCCAAGAAATAGCACCAGATTGAAGAGTATGTATCAATGTCAGCTGTCAAGCACATTATTACGGGTATGAAACGACGAAGGCCCAAGCAATATGACGGCTTTGCCATCCAAGTTGTGTAGCATCCGAGAGATGTAAGAAGCAATATCATGTGGTAGAAGATGGAAGGTAGTGCCTCACCCGTTCCACCAGTATGAGCTGTGCGGCGGACGCCGGCAGGCCGGCCGGACGCTAACCCTTAGTGTAGGGCAATGATGAAAAAAGGTTTGAGGCAGGCCGCAAGGGTGCTTGGCGTTTAAATAGGGAAAAGTGCGTGAACTTCTCATATTCTTCTATCAATGGACATCCGTTTCTTGCAGAGATCGTTGGGAGAGGAATCGCCCGCGTCATCTCGGAGAGAACGGCGAAGATGCACGGTTTGGTGGCTAACGTCAATGATTCGGTGTCATAAAACATGAACAATAATGGCTCGACTCTTTGTATGCCTGTCCATCAAGAGCAATGGGCTGTATGTGGGCTAAAATAAGCTATATGTGGGCTGGTAGATGCAATTTGATTACTACCAAGAACGGACGCCCAAACCATCGGCAAAAAATGCTGGATTTCAAGCACAAAACGGAAACGTAATAAAACGGTAGATGAGGTGGCACGATGATGTGGCATGCTTGCATGTTGAGAGAAATCATGTAGTGGGGTGCTCCTATTTAGATATAGAAGATTACAAACTATTGTGACTCCAACTAACAATTTTCCTCTGTTCTCTCGCAGCTAAGTCATGTGTTACATCACCATGCTTGCCACATAGTCATGATTTGGTTTTCATGCTAGATATGCATAACAATAGGCTAACCTTGTTTGAGCATGCGGCCTAAAAGACTCATGTAATCCTGAAGACCTAAAGAATATATTAAGATTAGCTAGGAAGCTTGCTGATCCCAATAATTTAGTATTTATAAAGTGAGCCTTCCTAATTAGTATGACATGACCAAATTTTCATCATTGCATAAGTATGAGCAGCAGACTCACGTATTACTTCCTAGTCATAACATGTACTGCACAGTGTGTACCTTCAGAAGCTGTACAAAAAGAACTGCAGCATCACAACTCGTTCAGACCAAATTTGAGGTTCCAGTTATTCAAGATGAAGGCAAAAAGCAATTCACTAAATGCAGTTACCTTCAGAAGCAATAAAATCAAAGGAATTAGAGAATTAAGATAAATATGATTGCCGAATTTACTTACGGACAAAAATGTACAAACCTTCCAAATAAGAAATATAACCTCTAGGAGAGTGAATTTGGTGATCAGGGGATACATGAGCACCCCCTAGCCACCATTGGATCAATGTTGAGATTCAATTTCTCACTCACGGACATCATACGGCGTTAGCATCTTTTTTGGATCGAGATCAGGTGGCGGATGACTTTTCAGCCGGACAACGGGCACGTGCCTCTCCTCTCCTCCACTCATTCTTCAGCCTCAGCCGCATGTCATCTGCATCTTCTCCCCCACTAACTGGATCCTTAGGTCGGCGGAGGGATGAGAGGTGAAGGGCGGCGACCATGGCACGAGCGGAGCCAGTGCTCCAGAGGAGAAGGGCGGCGGTCATGGGAAGATGTGGTCGTGCGGGTAGGGGAGATCGCGCGCCCGTGCTCACGAGGCGGCGGCCATGGCGACGGTGGGGGAACCGCACGGCGACCACACTCCCAAGGTGAGGGCGGTGGCCATGGCGCTGGTGTTGCTGCGGGGGGACGAAGGAACGAGCAGCGCCCAAGAGAACTTCACACACTTTGCACGCGGCGGCTCCTCCAGAGTGACGCGCGGCGGCTAAAATTTGGGCGGGGGCAGGGCGAAGGTTGAGGGGTGCGTGGGCGGCGGCCGAGGGGAAGCACCTGCTGGCATGGCCAGTCACGCGGCCACGTTCGGGCACGGCGAGGCGGGCGACCACAGCCAGGCACGCAATGGTGGGTGAACACAGTCAGGTGCGCGGCGATAGGCCAGCACGGCCAGACACGCGGCCGCGTGCGAGCACGGCGAGGCGGGCGGCGACAGGTCAGCACGGCCAGTCACGCGGCAGCGGGCATGTACGGCACGACGGGCCGACACAGCAAGCAGGCGTGTGGCGACGATTGAGCACGGCCAGGCGTGTGACGGGGCGGGGAGGCGCACGACAGCGGCACGACGAGGCGCCGGTTGAGGAGAAATCTCCAGAGACGCCAACTACTGAGTACTCATCCTGCTCGAGCCCCGTTGAGGAGGAGGTTCCCAAGCGCCTCTGGTTGCCGCTCTCAGGAGGGTGCCGAGAAGAACAAAAGAAGGGTTGCCCCAGATCCGGCGGCGCCCTCGCGTGGAGCATCAGGCCGCAGCGCGAGGTGGGGAATGAGGGTTGTGGCTGCGAGATGCAACTCGCGTCCTGGCCGCGCGACGACCTTGACGCCAGCGGCTGCCAGATGAAGCTCGCGTCCCGGCCATGCGCTCTGCAGATGGGCTGGACCACGACGACCTCGACGCCGGCGGCCAACCTGCTGCTCGCGTCCGACCATGACGGCGCCGGAAGCGTTCGCCCGAGCCCCGCCATGGCCGTGTGGCCGAACACGGACTCGACCCACGCGCGCAACCCCGAGCCTCCCCTAGCCCCAGAGTCCCTTTACCTTGCCACTGTACCGCGCCACCGTCGTTCACCACCTCAGACCTGAGGTCCAACGAACCCAGCAGCCGGCGTGATAACCGCGTTGATGCTAATTTTCCCCTCAACTCTCGCACCTTCCTGGCTCCTCCAATTCCTGATGATGTATTCTGCTGGTAATTTTTGGAGCTGAGATGTACTTTTTGACTGGATTCTTTGACGAAGGAGGACCGGTCAATGAAGGGAGGAGAGTGTGATCTTCTCACAGCCAACTAACAACGTTTGACACGTGTCAAGTAGAGAAGGGGTGCTCACGTATCCCCTGATCACCAGGCTTCATCCGTAACCTCTAGACATCTTAGTAGGCTGACAATCTACCATCACTGAAGCCTGGTAAACCACGCCGTCCACACACAAATCTCAAGCTAAGTTAGTGCATACAAAAACTTTATCTAAGAGTAAACAACCAAAGAATAATACATGCAAAGAGATATTTTTAAACCTGAATCTGCATATAAGAACTGTCCGAAATTGAAGAAGAAAAGAAGAAATATATTGCAGCCTAAAATCCAGTTGAGATGAGGACTCCGAGGGACGAATAACTTGTCATGCCAAGCTTCGGTCAAAGTGAACTTGTGTATGCTGCCGCTCTCAGGAAGAGGGCCTTGGGCCGAGGGCAGCAACACCGCACGTGTTAGATACCATAAATCATTTCTTTAATTCTGAGTGTTCCAACTGAACAGAACATGTAGTAGAGCTGTGTAAGTGTATTACTGCAGCACATGTGCTCTTCCGGTCCAGTAATATGTGGTTGTCACTTGTAAAAATACCCATACAGAGAAGAGTTTTCAAAGTGCTCCTCTAAATACAGATTTAGAAAGGATGACACAATATTGAAGAAGAAGGAAAACATCACTGCATTGTGTGCTTGACAATGCGGTTCTCTGATATCTTGTTGATCACAATACTAATTTTAGATAAGATCAAAATAAATACTGTTGTCCTATGCTGATCTTAAAACTCATGATTTACAGTTATATGGAAAGTTGGAAACTTCCTTGTGCGCTCGATGGCTAATCATGAAGGTGCCCATCTTAAGATCCATTTCAAAACAAACGGATATACAATTCCTTGCAGACATAATTTCTTTCATTTATTTTTTTCAGTTGGTAGTAAAGAATACAACAACGGAATTTCATAAATCAAGCGTAGTATTACTCATAGTACCGCTTACCATAGCTATCAATAATAGGAACACGAGGACTGGTTCAAATATATCGGC
>NC_061510.1:343183555-343206693 GCF_022539505.1 Lolium rigidum
CCTTTCCCCTCGGTCTTCCGGAAGCTTCGTGCAAAAATAGGACCCTCGGGCGTTGATTTCGTCCAATTCCGAGAATATTTCCTTTGTAGGATTTCTGAAACCAAAAACAGCGAGAAAACAAGAATCGGCTCTTTGGCATCTCGTTAATAGGTTAGTGCCGGAAAATGCATAAATACGACATATAATGTGTATAAAACATGTAGATATCATCAATAATGTGGTATGGAACATAAGAAATTATCGATACGTCGGAGACGTATCAGCATCCCCAAGCTTAGTTCTCGCTCGTCCCGAGCGAGTAAACGATAACAAAGATAATTTCTGGAGTGACATGCCATCATAACCTTGATCATACTATTGTAAGCATATGTAATGAATGCAGCGATCAAAACAATGGTAATGACATGAGTAAACAAATGAATCATAAAGCAAAGACTTTTCATGAATAGTACTTTCAAGACAAGCATCAATAAGTCTTGCATAAGAGTTAACTCATAAAGCAATAAATCAAAGTAAAGGTATTGAAGCAACACAAAAGAAGATTAAGTTTCAGCGGTTGCTTTCAACTTATAACATGTATATCTCATGGATAATTGTCAACATAGAGTAATATAACAAGTGCAATATGCAAGTATGTAGGAATCAATGCACAGTTCACACAAGTGTTTGCTTCTTGAGGTGGAGAGAGATAGGTGAACTGACTCAACATAAAAGTAAAAGAAAGGCCCTTCGCAGAGGGAAGCATTGATTGCTATATTTGTGTTAGAGCTTTGATTTTGAAAACAAGAAACAATTTTGTCAACGGTAGTAATAAAGCATATGTATCATGTAAATTATATCTTACAAGTTGCAAGCCTCATGCATAGTATACTAATAGTGCCCGCACCTTGTCCTAATTAGCTTGGATTACCGGGATCATCGCAATACACATGTTTTAACCAAGTGTCACAAAGGGGTACCTCTATGCCGCCTCGTACAAAGGTCTAAGGAGAAAGCTCGCATTTGGATTTCTCGCTTTTGATTATTCTCAACTTAGACATCCATACCGGGACAACATAGACAACGGATAATGGACTCCTCTTTAATGCATAAGCATGTAGCAACAATTAATGTTCTCATATGAGATTGAGGATATATGTCCAAAACTCGAAACTTCCACCATGATTCATGGCTTTAGTTAGCGGCCCAATGTTCTTCTCTAACAATATGCATGCTCTAACCATTAAAGTGGTAAATCTCCCTTACTTCGGACAAGATGGACATGCATAGCAACTCACATGATATTCAACAAAGAGTAGTTGATGGCGTCCCCGTAAAACATGGTTATCGCACAACAAGCAACTTAATAAGAGATAAAGTGCATAAGTACATATTCAATACCACAATAGTTTTTAAGCTATTTGTCCCATGAGCTATATATTGAAAAGGTAAAGGATGGAAATTTTAAAGGTAGCACTCAAGCAATTTACTTTGGAATGGCGGAGAAATACCATGTAGTAGGTAGGTATGATGGACACAAATGGCATAGTGGTTGGCTCAAGGATTTTGGATGCATGAGAAGTATTCCCTCTCGATACAAGGTTTAGGCTAGCAAGGTTTATTTGAAACAAACACAAGGATGAACCGGTGCAGCAAAACTCACATAAAAGACATATTGTAAACATTATAAGACTCTACACCGTCTTCCTTGTTGTTCAAAACTCAATACTAGAAATTATCTAGACTTTAGAGAGACCAAATATGCAAACCAAATTTTAGCAAGCTCTAGGTGTTTCTTCATTAATAGGTGCAAAGTATATGATGCAAGAGCTTAAACATGAGCACAAAAATTGCCAAGTATCAAATTATTCAAAACATTTTAGAATTACTACATGTAGCATTTCCCGATTCCAACCATATAACAATTTAACGAAGAAGATTCAACCTTCGCCATGAATACTATGAGTAAAGCCTAAGGACATATTTGTCCATATGCAACAGCGGAGCGTGTCTCTCTCCCACACAATGAATGCTAGGATCCATTTTATTCAAACAAAAATAAAAACAAAAACAAACCGACGCTCCAAGCAAAGCACATAAGATGTGATGGAATAAAAATATAGTTTCAGGGGAGGAACTCGATAATGTTGTCGATGAAGAAGGGGATGCCTTGGGCATCCCCAATCTTAGACGCTTGAGTCTTCTTAAAATATGCAGGGGTGAACCACCGGGGCATCCCCAAGCTTAGAGCTTTCACTCTCCTTGATCATATTGTATCATCCTCCTCTCTTGATCCTTGAAAACTTCCTCCACACCAAACTCGAAACAAACTCATTAGAGGGTTAGTGCACAATAAAAATTAACATGTTCAGAGGTGACATAATCATTCTTAACACTTCTGAACATTGCACAAAGCTACTGGGACATTAATGGAACAAAGAAATTCATCCACCATAGCAAAAGAGGCAATGCGAAATAAAAGGCAGAATCTGTCAAAACAGAACAGTCCGTAAAGATGGATTTTATTGAGGCACCAGACTTGCTCAAATGAAAATTCCCAAATTGAATGAAAGTTGCGTACATATCCGAGGATCACGCACGTAAATTGGCATATTTTTCCGAGCTACCTACAGAGAGGCAGGTCGAAATTCGTGACAAAGAAAGAAATCATTATCTGCGCAGTAATCCAAATCTAGTATGAACCTTACTATCAACGACTTTACTTGGCACAACAATGCACAAAACTAAGATAAGGAGAGGTTGCTACAGTAGTAAACAACTTCCAAGACTCAAATATAAAATAAAAGTACTGTAGTAAAAACATGGGTTGTCTCCCATAAGCGCTTTTCTTTAACGCCTTTCAGCTAGGCGCAGAAAGTGTATATCAAGTGTTATCAAGAGATGGAGTATTGACATCATTACCGGGGGTGTTGGGAGTTTTCTCAACCATGCATAGTATTCTGGATACATAAGTTTTAGCGGCTCCCTTTTCATTAGTCTTGGGTTTGCTACTCTCATCAAACAAATTTTCAGGAACAAGCCAAGCATAATTATCATCTAGAGCTTCATGCATCGCTAGGAGCTTACATGGTATTGGTGCTTTAATCTCTCCACCATTATTAACATTATTAGTGTACTTAATTCTATCCATATCCATTTTTTCAAGTGTTCTTTTAAAATCGGTGATTGTACCAAGCCTCTCATGCTTACTAAAAACTTTTCTAGCTTCTTTAGCTATATCTGCAAATTCTCGCACTAAGACTTTTAGAACAAAATCTCTCTTCTCTCCCCGCTCCATATCTCAAAGTGTAAGAAACATGTGTTGTATCATGGTGTTGAGACTAATAAATCTAGCTTCCATCATGCGTACCAAACAAACAGAGGCCTCTTCATAAGTAGGGACAGCTTTTGCAAGGGGTATATCTTTAAGATCTTCATGCATACTAATATGGGTGAAAAATTCTTCTATATTATCTCTTCCAATTATAGACCCTTGTCCCACAGGTATATCTTTTACAGTAAAATTAAGAGGAAACATGTTGAAATAAGTAAAGCAAATGCAAGTAACTAATTTTTTGTGTTTTTTTTAATATAGAATGCAAGACAGTAAATAAAGTAAAACTAGCAACTAATTTTTTTGTGTTTTGATATAAGTGCAGCAAACAAAGTAGTAAATAAAATAAAGCAAGACAAAAACAAAGTAAAGAGATTGGATTGTGGAGACTCCCCTTGCAGCGTAGTCTTGATCGTCCCCGGCAACGGCGCCAGAAAATATGTTGCTGGCGTGTAGTTGACGTGGGAGTTAGAAATCTTTGTGGTGTAGCTTTTCTTCAGTTCACCGGCAACGGCGCCAGAAAATATGCTTGATACGCGTACAGCATGCGTCCGTTGGGAACCCCAAGAGGAAGGTGTGATGCGTACAACGGCAAGTTTTCCCTCAGAAAGAAACCAAGGTTTATCGAACCAGGAGGAGCCAAGAAGCACGTTGAAGGTTGATGGCGGCGAGATGTAGTGCGGCGCAACACCAGGGATTCCGGTGCCAACGTGGAACCTGCACAACACAACCAAAGTACTTTGCCCCAACGAAACAGTGAGGTTGTCAATCTCACCGGCTTGCTGTAACAAAGGATTAGATGTATAGTGTGGATGATGATTGTTTGCAAAGAACAGTAAAACAATAGCAGCAGATTTGTATTTCAGATGTAAGGAATGGACCGGGGTCCACAGTTCACTAGAGGTGTCTCTCCCATAAGATAAATAGCATGTTGGGTGAACAAATTACAGTCGGGCAATTGACAAATAGAGAGGGCATGACCATGCACATACATGATATGATGAGTATTGTGAGATTTAATTGGGCATTACGACAAAGTACATAGACCGCTATCCAGCATGCATCTATGCCTAAAAAGTCCACCTTCAGAGTTATCATCCGAACCCCTTCCAGTATTAAGTTGCAAAACAACGGACAATTGCATTAAGTATGGTGCGTAATGTAATCAATAACTACATCCTCGGACATAGCATCAATGTTTTATCCCTAGTGGCAACAAGACATCCACAACCTTAGAACTTTCTGTCACTCGTCCTAGATTTAATGGAGGCATGAACCCACTATCGAGCATAAATACTCCCTCTTGGAGTTAAGAGTAAAAACTTGGCCAGAGCATCTACTAATAACGGAGAGTATGCAAGATCATAAACAACACATAGGTAATAGATTGATAATCAACATGACATAGTATTCTCTATCCATCGGATCCCGACAAACACAACATATAGAATTACAGATAGATGATCTTGATCATGTTAGGCAGCTCACAAGATCCGACAATGAAGCACAAGAGGAGAAGACGACCATCTAGGTACTGCTATGGACCCATAGTCCAGGGGTGAACTACTCACTCATCACTCCGGAGGCGACCATGGCGGTGAAGAGTCCTCCAGGAGATGATTCCCCTCTCCGGCAGGGTGCCGGAGGCGATCTCCAGAATCCCCCGAGATGGGATTGGCGGCGGCGGCGTCTCAGTAAGGATTTCCGTATCGTGGCTCTCGGTACTGGGGGTTTCGCGACGAAGGCTTTAAGTAGGCGGAAGGGCAACGCGGGGGGCCACACGAGGGCCCCACACACCAGGGCCGCGCGGCCAGGGTCCAGGCCGCGCCGCCCTGTTGTGGCGGCGCCTCGTGGCCCCACTTCCTTCCCCCTCGGTCTTCTGGAAGCTTCGTGCAAAAATAGGACCCTGGGCGTTGATTTCGTCCAATTCCGAGAATATTTCCTTTGTAGGATTTCTGAAACCAAAAACAGCAGAAAACAACAATCGGCTCTTCGGCATCTCGTTAATAGGTTAGTGCCGGAAAATGCATAAATACGACATATAATGTGTATAAAACATGTAGATATCATCAATAATGTGGCATGGAACATAAGAAATTATCGATACGTCGGAGACGTATCGTTGTCCACTAGTGAAAGTATGATCCCTAGGCCTTGTTCCTAAATATCGCTATCGCTGCTTGTTTACTCGTTTTACCGCATCTCTACTCGTCCGCAATATTACCACCATCAACCACACGCCAGTCCCGGGCAAAGCACTTTTCCGGTGCCGTTGCTACTGCTTATATTTATTCATACCACCCGTATTTCACTATCTCTTCGCCGAACTAGTGCACCTATTAGGTGTGTTGGGGACACAAGAGACTTCTTGCTTTGTGGTTGCAGGGTTGCATGAGAGGGATATCTTTGACCTCTTCCTCCCTGAGTTCGATAAACCTTGGGTGATCCACTTAAGGGAAACTTGTTGCTGTTCTACAAACCTCTGCTCTTGGAGGCCCAACACTGTCTACAAGAATAGAAGCACCCGTAGACATCAGCGGCCGCCTCCAGGGTCGACAAGAAGGGGAGAGGAAGTTGGGGGAGGTGGCGGCGGCGCGATTTAGGGTTTCTCCCCCATCGCCTGGAGGGCCAGCGCGAGGGAGAGAGAAAGGGGGCATTACTCGCGGGTTTGCCATTTTCTTAGATCAATTCAAGGGTTCAATGACGATAACTTCAGATCTAGGGCGCTGGTCCTTAGGGGCACGTGAGCGAAGACTTCCCGTCTGTCATTAGCAACGTCAGGCTGGCTTCGGTAAGGAAGCGACGATACAGGCACGTCGGTGGCTCGCTCTAGCGGCAGTAATGTTTTTTAGGTGGTCCAAGGACCTCGATGTAATTTTTATAATGTTGAGGATGCTTTGTATTCTTTTGGATATTTCAAAAAAAAAGTTGTAACATTACTGAAAGCAAGATTTACTTGCCAAAGAAGCATAGTCCAAAAATATTTGTTTCCAAAAATATCCTCGTCCTGTGCCCAAGGCCGCCGCCCTGCATCCATGGTCCCCGCACGGTCAGCGGCGCGTAGCACCCAACCACCAGCCACCACTCCCAGGCGCCGGCAAGGCCGAGCCGGAGAGGGGAGCGAAGGGAGGAGGTCCAGCACCGCTTCCCCGGACGGAGACCATCCTCCCACCCGGCCGCCTTCCTCCCTGCAGCCGCGCACGGGGGCCTGAGAGCAGTGATGACCCACAAGTATAGGGGATCGCAACAGTCTTCGAGGGAAGTAAAACCAAATTTATTGATTCGACACAACGGGAGCCAAAGAATATTTGTAAGCCTTAACAGCGGAGTTGTCAATTCAGCTGCACCTGGAAACAGACCTGCTCGCAAGAGTTTATCAGTAGCAACAGTTTTATAGCAGTAGCAGTAGTGAAATATAAGCAGCAGTGTAACAAAGACAGCAGTAGTAATTATAGTAAACAGCAGGATTAAAATACTATAGGCACAGGTATGGATGAACGGGCGCTGCATGGATAAGAGAACTCATGTAACAATCAAGGCAGGGCATTTGCAGATAATAATAAAATGGTATCCAAGTACTAAACAACCATAGGCATGTGTTCCGTATATAGTCGTACGTGCTCGCAATGAGAAACTTGCACAACATCTTTTGTCCTACCAGCCGGTGGCAGCCGGGCCTCTAGGGAATCTACTGGTAATTAAGGTACTCCTTTTAATAGAGTACCGGAGCAAAACATTAACACTCTGTGAACACATGTGATCCTCACATCACAGCCTTCCCCTCCGGTTGTCCCAATTTCTGTCACTTTGGGGCCTCGGGTTCCGGACAGCAACATGTGTATACAACTTACAGGTAATATCATAAAACAATGAATATCATCATGAAACAATAACATGTTCAGATCTGAAATCATGGCACTCGGGCCCTAGTGACAAGCATTAAGCATAACAAGTTGCAACAATATCATAAAAGTACCAACAACGGATACTAGGCACTATGCCCTAACAATCTTATGACTATTACATGATCAATCTCATCCAATCCCTACCATCCCCTTCAGCCTACAACGGGGGAATTACTCACACATGGATGGGGGAAACATGGATGGTCGATGGAGAGGCGTCGGTGGTGATGATGATGATGATGATCTCCTCCAATTCCCCGTCCCGGCAGGGTGCCAGAATGGAGTTTCTGGTCCCGAGACGGAGTTTCGCGATGGCGGCGGAGTTCTGGATGTCTTCTGGCAAATTGGTTGAACTCCCGTGCGTTTTTAGGTCGAAACCCTTAAGTAGTCCAGAGGGGAGCGTCGGGGGCTGCCCGAGGCGTCGCAACCATAGGGCGGCGCGGCCCAGGGGCCCACCGCGCCGCCTTGTGGGGTGGGCGCCTCGTGGCCCCCCTCCATCTCATCTTCTGGCTCCGTCAATCTTCTGTGAAAATAGGCCCATTGCAATTATTTCCGGGGATTTTCCTGAAAGTTGATTTTCTGCACAAAAATAAGACACCAAGGCAATTCTGCTGAAAACAGCGTTAGTCCGTGTTAGTTGTATCCAAAATACACAAATTAGAGGCAAAACAATAGCAAAAGTGTTCGGGAAAGTAGATACGTTTTGGACGTATCAACTCCCCCCAAGCTTAGCTTATTGCTTGTTCTCAAGCAATTCAGTTAACAACTGAGTGCGATAAAAGAACTTTTACGAACACATTTGCTCATATGATGTAAATATTCTCATGATATGGACAAGTACTCAGGCCATTCATAATAAGATATATGCAAATAAAGTCATATAATAGTTATGTCAATCATGAAAAGGATACCAACAAACTAATAGTAAGCATCATGAATCATGTCTATCAGCAGGATTGCAATGTTCATAGAAAGATATGATAAAGTGGTATCTCGCTTGCCCGTATTTTTACAGCAAAACATAAATGCCCAGGCACCTCTGAATTTCATGGAGAGATTAGAAGTAAAGATTGTCAAAGATAAAAGCATCAAAGTTATACCACAGCTAATAATATTTTGGGACAAGCTTATTACACTAAGAATGACAATTATGCTCTCAAGAAGGTGCTCAAAGAAAGGATGGAGACTCAATGTAAAAGTAAAAGATTTCCCCTTCGCAGAGGGAAGCAGGGATTAACATGTGCTAGAGCTTTTCATTTGTAAAACAGGAGTAAAATTATTTTGAGAGGTGTTTGTTGTTGTCAATGAATGATAGTGGGTACTCTAACTACCTCGTCAACCAGACTTCCAAGAGCGGCTCCCATGAAGGACGTTATCTCTACCAGCAAGGTAAATCATCCCTCTTCTCTTTTGTTTACACATATATTTTAGTTTCGTTATGGATGACACTCCCCCAAACCTTTGCTTACACAAGCCATGGCTAACCGAATCCTCGGTGCCTTCCATCAATCACATACCATGGAGGAGTGTCTATTTGCAATTTAAGTTGCTTACTGATAAATCAGGGCAAAACATGTGAAGAGAATTATTAATGAAAGTTGATTAATTGGGGCTGGGTACCCCATTGCCAGCTCTTTTTGTAAAATTATTGGATAAGCGGATGTGCCACTAGTCCATTGGTGGAAGTCTGTCAGGAGTAAATGACAAGGTTGAAAGATAAAACACCACATACTTCCTCATGAGCTATAAAACATTAACACAAATTGAGAAGTACTTTGAAGGTTTAAAGGTAGCACATGAGAATTTGCTTGGAATGGTTTGAAATGCCATGCATAGGTATTTATGGTGGACACTTTGGAATAACTTGGTTTTCAGGGGTTTGGAAGCACGAGCAGCATTCCCGCTCAGTACAAGTGAAGGCTAGCAATAGACTGGGAAGCGACAATCGAGAGAGCCAATAACTGTCATAATCATGCTTGCGACAAAATAAAATAAACGGAGGCATAAAAGTGATACAAGAACTCTGAAGCAAAGTAAATCACTGAGGCTTAATTGACTTTTGTTTCAGTCATATGCATGCGTGAGCATGTGCCAAGTCGATTCAAGTGAATTACTCAGAGGAGGATACCACAATGTCATACCTATCTATGAATAAAACAATGCAAGCAAATATTTATGACATGCTACTCATATTAATAAATTGGAACTAAACATGAGAGATCATGAATTACTAGACTTCATTAAATGACATATACCTCACATGAACCAACTAAGCATGCTCACATGGATGAGTATATGTACAAAAATGAAAACAAATAGAGTTCATACCAGCCTCTCACCATAGTCGAATTGTCGTAGATCGTCATTATTGTCTTTCACTTGTGTAGCTTGAATAATATGAAATGAAAACCAAGGTCCAACCTCCGAAGACCCCTGAACTCCATAGTGAACTTTACAAAACCAAAGAAGAACAGCAAATATTTTTGGTGTTTTCGAATTGGAAACAAGAACAAAAGGAAATAGGCAAACAAAGCAAAATCTTTTTGGATTTTCTCATAGCGAACCAACGACAGCAAATAAATCAAAATAAGAACAAGAAACCAAAATAAACAAATGGTGAAGAGAAACAACAGAAATAGTTTTAGTCTTTTTGTGTTTTAGGAAAAAAAAACAAAGCAAAAACAAGAGAATGAAAACTAAAAGAGTCACATAAACACAAAGTGGCAGAAATCCGTCAAACTTGACAGCAGTACAGTAATCATTTTTTACGAAAATCTTCTGCTGTTCAACTCGAAAAGTGCTCAACTAATGAAACTTAGACAATAACCTGGGGAACATGCACAAAAATTGGCTTATCAAAATAACGTTCTGGCTGTTTTTAGGAATTTTTTTAGTATCAGCCCAGAATCTGTTTTTAGACAGCACTTCCCCCAAATATCATCTTCTTCATATTAGAGGCAACCATAAGAAGCGAAACAAGTATATACACATATCCGGAAATTGTAATATGCAATGAATGAGTGATGTCGGCATACCTTCCCCCAAGCTTAGGCTTTTGGCCTAAGTGGAGATCAACCCCAGCGAGGGTCAGGGTTCCACGCCGGTGGATCATACATGGCGTGGTCGTAGTAAGGTCCCTGTGCAGAAGAGTAGGAGGAAGGCTCCACATGCCCGAAATGCTGATGTGAAGAACTAGCTGCATCGGATGACAAGTCGAGGGGTTCCTCGGCCTCCTCCGCGCCGTCCCTTGCATGATGGCCGCCCCCTCTATGTATGCATCAAGTTCCTCTTCCGTGACCGACCAATTTTCCCTGGAAGCAAGGTTAAACAAAGCAGGTGCAGGCAATCCAACTAGCCTTTCAGTTCTAGTTTTTCTCCACTTTTTCTTGACAAAGGTTATCTTATAGGATAGGTTACTCAAACTTGACCAGTTAGGAACAAAGTCATGTTTTATCATTGAAACAATATCGAGTTTCTCTATAGAAAGCTGAACATCAAGAGGGTGAGGTTCTACACCATGCATGGCTAGCAAGCGAGAGGCAATGAGACCTCCACAAATTCCTCCTTTATCACGGTTAGTAGCAAGCCTAAAAGCTATCAAAGCACCCAAATTATAAGTTCTATCATGTTGCAATGCAGCAGCTAAGAAAACCAAATCATGAATGGATAGCTTATTTGCATTCTTTCTAGCAAGAACGCACTTGGTGATAAAGTAAGCAAAATAGCGAATAGTTGGGAGTTGAATACTCCGAATTTTACCACTTTCCTCTGAGAAGCTTCTCCCTTGATAGATCATCTTGTATAGACTCAAGAGGTCCTGCGGCAGCCCCCTAATCTTCTCACAAGATCCCCATTGTGGCACTTTAATAGCTGCACAAAAATCATCAAAGGGCAAGTTGATAGTTTTATTGTAGATTTTATATAGCACCATGGGGTTAGGTTGGGACCAATGGAATTCAAAATCCTATACTACTGACATGGTTAGTTTTGCATATTGGTAAGGTTCACCAACAACAAAACCTTCCAACCCTGCATTAGAAATCAGATTCTGAACATCATGAAAGATCCCTGCACTCCTCATGAAATCGATGCATGGGTAGTAGGGGGGTATACTCCCTCTTCACGGTGGACTCTCATAACTTCATGGACCTCCAATTCATGTTGGTTGAGTTGGTGTCTATTCCACTCCATTTTCTGAAATTTTTCAACAATCATTATAAAAGTTGATTTCGAGACATATCATTGAGGGAAACTACTATAGGAACTTGGTAGAGTACTAAACATGCATCAAAACTACTTTTTACAACTTAGAACAAGCATGCAAGCTCACTTAACATGTCACCTACAGCAGCAAAATATTCAAGATATACTCAACCAAACAAAATTCTATTTGGATGATCGGAGGAGTCACATACCGGAGAGCAAATGTGCCAAATTTCAGACTGAAATCTGGGCTGAGCAAAGAGATCGAGAAATCATGAGCTCTTGGGCGAAAACGCGAGTGAGGATGAACTGGTACAAGTTTTTTCGGGAGAAAGAGTGGAATGAGTGGAAGAGATGAGTGAGTGGGGCCAGGTGGGGCCCTCACCACATGGTGACGCGCCCCCCTTGCTGGCCGTGCCGGCCCATGGGGGCCAGCCCTGGGGTGCCCCACTGGTCAGCCCCAGGCACTCCCAGGTTGCTCTTCGAAAAATAAGACCAACGGTATAATTTTGTAAAAAATTTAGAACTTCGAAAAAGCACATTTCTGGGTGTTACCATTACTATTTCAGGACAGAAAAAGATTTTCAAACTTCTAAACAACTAAAGCATCTTGCAAAAACAAGTGGTACTACAACAAGTAAAACAAGTGGAGAAGGAAAGAAATGTTGTTTAGCTCTTCTATGCCTATAAAATGTACTTGTTAACAAGGTTGATCAAGTCTTGCCACCAAATAAATCTTACATGACATAATAAGAAATAAACCTCAAATCAATCATGTTACCTTATATTGTATTGATATGGATCCAATCATAATACTTTGGTATCCTTGTTTAGGCTCATATATAGGACAATCAATAGCTCCCACTTTGATGGTTCTCAAATTAGAAATTGTATTAACTCCACATACTTTATCAATCCTCTTGGGAAAATAAACAGTGTGTTCCTTGTCAGCAACATTGAAAGTAACTTTTCCTTTATTGCAATCAATAACAGCCCCTGCAGTGTTAAGAAAAGGTCTTCCAAGAATAATAGACATATTATCATCTTCAGGCATTTCCAACACAACAAAATCAGTTAATATTAAGCAATTATTAATAACTTGAACAGGAACATCCTCACATATACCAACAGGAACAACAGTAGATTTATCAGCCATTTGCAAAGATATATCAGTTGGTATCAACTTATCTAAATAAAGTCTCTTGTAAAGAGAAAAATGCATTACACTAACTCCTGCTCCCAAATCACATAGAGCAGTTCTAACATAATTATTCTTGATGGAACAAGGAATGGTCGGTATACCTGGGTCTCCCAGCTTCTTTGGAACCTTGCCATTGAAAGAGTAATTAGCAAGCATAGTGGAAATCTCCTCATTAGGAATTTTCCTTTTGTTAGTGACAATATCCTTCATATACTTTGAGTAAGGAGGCAATTTAATAGCATCAGTTAAAGGATTTGCAGGAACAAAGGTTTCATCCAATCACAAAATTTATTATAGTGTTCTTCCTCCTTTGATTTTAGTTTCTTAGCAGGAAAAGGCATTTGCTTTTGAACCAAAGGTTCTTTTTCATTACCATGTTTCTTAGCAATAAAATCTTCTTTAGTATACTTTTTATTTTTAGCATGCTTTTCAGGTTCATCTTCAACCTCTTCTTTATCAGAAACATCATTCTTATCATTATCTTTATCATGTTCATTACCACTTTCAGTTTCAGCATCAGAAATAGAAATACTATTAGGATCATTAATAGGCTCAGAAGATTCTACAACAGTTTTATGTTTCTTCTTATTTTTCTTAGAAGGAGCACTAATTTCTTTAGTTCGTTGAGAATCTTGTTCAACTCTTTTGGGATGCCCCTCGGGATATAGAGGATCCTGAGTAGAAACACCACCTCTAGTTGTTACTTCATAAGCATGTTTCTCCTTAGAAGTATTTTTTAACAAGTCATTTTGCACTTTAGTAAGTTGATCAATTTGAGTTTGTTACGGCGGATTTGGGCGCGATTTTTACTCTGAAGAACGAAATCTTACCATATTTTGGTGTATATATGTTGCACTCGAGTTACCATCCTGATCAATTTTTTTTACGTTTTCACTGAGAGTAGCAAGATTTTATTCGTGCAGACTTACCAGTGAAGGAATAGTCATTTTTAACAAAAATTTGAGTAGCATCACTGATAAAAAATCATATATTTTATCTCCTAAAAAACAGATAATTTGGTGCATTAGAATACATTTTGTGCATCTGTTGAGTGGCACTAATCTAAAACGTGAAAGAGAAGAGAATCAACACATAAACCTGAGAAAATATTTCCAGAGAGAAAAGTTTGATTACTATTGAAGGTGCGTCTTAAAGCTGGTTTAAGCCGTGCTGCAGCCTTCTAACAGTGTGGTTTTGTATTGGGACCTGTAGATGTTGGAAAGTCGTAATCAGGCTCTATATTTGCCCCCTATTATGATCTCTACATTCTGAATCTTTCGGATATTATTAAAGCCTCCTGAAGGCTCCACGTTTTGTACCTCCAAGCACCACATACATCTTTGAATGCAAGGATATTCCTGCAAACTTCACCACTCTAGCAACGATGTGCCACAACGGAGTGCAGACAGCGCAGCGAAGAGCGCCTATTCACCTAGTTATGCAAGAATCCCGTCTGATCCTAGGACGTAGAAGCAAAACAAAGCGCCAGGAAAGTTTAGCGTCTGCGGTTTGGTGTTTGCGTTGGAGACATAGACTCTTATTTAGACGCTGTGCATTAATACTTTTTTAATTCCTAAGCGGCTGCACATGCGTCCGTCCAATGTACATGGCCTTATTGACTAAACATGTTCTTTTTTGTATTGGAAGCAAATTCTGAAGATGAGGAAACCATATTTAGAATGAAAATACCTCTATGTTTGATGGAGACAAGCATAGGAAGCAAATTCTCTTATAAAAGACGGAAAAACGATTTTTGATGCTTTCAAATGCTTCAGTACCCCTTTGTTAATGCTTCAACGATTGTCAAGCTGTGGTTCTATTGTCTTACATACTACCCAGTAAGTGCTTCAATATTACAATTTACAAGTAACATGCATTGAATTTTAACACAGCATGTTCCTATCATCGACATACATGCTTCGTATCTAAACAAATTTATGGGTACACATATTTTTTCAGATGTAAGCCACTTTTTATTGCACTGAAGTAGTCGTAATATTATTCTCCTCCCATGAAAGAAAGAGAGAATACGGATAGGGTGGAAACCCTAGCAGCCGTAATCATCTCTCTCGTCCTTGTCGTCTACGACCGGGAATCGACGGGTCTCCGCCTCCTCTACTAGCCGCTCCAGCGGCGGGAAGGGGTGGGGACCTTGGACCTGCGCTCGATGCTGTAGAAAGGTCCCTAAAGTTAGAGTTTGGTCAACCGGCATCGCCATTATGGTGGCTATGGTGTCGTTGTGCGGGACAAGAATAAGGTATACCTGTCTGTTTGTCCACCTCGTCGGCGGCGTTCTCGCCGGTGGTTTTGAGGAGGGCAGAGATTCATCTGGTCAATCCTTCCATGGAGTGGTGGATTTGTCGAGTCTACGCGTGTTATAGGTTTGGTTTTAGAAGATTCAGATCAATTTTTTTAAACAGAAGGCCGTAGCCGTACCTTAAATTGATAAGGCCTTTGGAGGCAAGTTGTTACAGGGTGCTGAAAAACAGCTAACAGGAGACGAAAAAACAACAAGCATACAAGAAAAGAAATGAAACACATCTTGAGCTTCGTGTCTATTGTCCACTCTTGCGATCCGTCTGAAGAGGCACCGAAGCTGGTGAAAGAGGACCGCCATTGAGAACTCGTGCCCTAGTCAACCTCTAGAGGCCAGGCAAAAACCCAAGCAGCATTTGTTTCTACCTCTGCAGAAAGCTCCCTGCTTTCTCGCCCCGGATCGAATGGCGCTGGACCTGTCGGAGGTAGACTGCTCTCCGTGAGCACACATCGATATCGGAAGTCACTGCTGGGGAGAAGGACTCCAAGCACTCGCCTCGCCACGCCGCCACCCACGAACATCACTGCCACCCGCAGCCCACACCACAACACACCAGACATAGCTGCCAGGAGCAGACACAGACACCGCCTACCAACCACCGCTGAGCTCGTTCACCCATATCCGCTATCTCCAAACGGCGCCTCCATCGAGGGAACGACACCAAAGCGCCGCCGCCGTCCAAACCGAAGTGTTGGGCTTTCACCCGAGATAGGAAGAGCATGGAGGGAGGGGATACAACCTCGATGTCACCTTCAAGAAGGAGCACGGGGCCGTCGTCGACCGCGTGGCCTCCACCGTCAGCGAAGCGTTTCCCCTGGTTCAGTGGCCACCCGCCGACTAACCCCACCAAACCACCGCAGGGACTTCGGGGCCAGGGAGGTGGGAGGAGCGCCACATGGAGGATCAACAACCATCCAGATCTGATGCAGGAGGCCCGACGGGGCGACCTCCGCACCAGGCCTACGCTCGCTGCCCCTTTGCCGTCCACACGGCCGAAGAGCGCAGACCGCAGCACCGGCACCCGCCACCCGCCGCCAAGTCGACGACGCCCTGCATCCATGGTCCCCGTACGGTCGGCGGCGCGCAACACCCAACCAGCAGCCACCACTCCCAGGCGCCACCAAGGCCAGGCCGAAGAGGGGAGCGAAGGGAGGATGTCTAGCACCGCGTCCCCTGACGGTGACCACCCCCA
Source organism: Lolium rigidum (assembly GCF_022539505.1). Taxonomy (NCBI): domain Eukaryota; kingdom Viridiplantae; phylum Streptophyta; class Magnoliopsida; order Poales; family Poaceae; genus Lolium; species Lolium rigidum. The sequence continues at coordinate 343,199,687 of NC_061510.1, forward strand.
CCCTGCCGCCTTCCTTCCTGCTGCCGCGCACGGGGGCCTGAGAGCAGCTCCCCGCTGCCCCCATCACCGGCGTCGCACAACCTTGCTAGCGGCCGCCTCCAGGGGCGACGAGAAGGGGAGAGGAGGTTGGGGGAGGTGGCGGCGCGATTTAGGGTTTCTCCCCCGGTCGCCAGGAGGGGCAACGCGAGGGAGAGAGTGAGGGGGCATTACTCACGGGTATGCCGTTTTCTCAGATCAATTCAAGGGTTCAATGACGATAACTTCGGATCTAGGACGTTGGTCCTTAGGGGCACGTGCGCGAAGACTTCCCGACTGTCATCAACAACGTCATGCGGGCTCCGGTAAGGAAGCGGCGATAGAGGCACACGTCGGTGGCTTGCTCTAGCGGCAGTATAGGTGGTCCAAGGATCTCAATGTAATTTTTATTATGTTGAGGATGCTTTGTATTCTTTTGAACTCATGGAATAGTTTTGGATATTTCAAAAAAAGCCTTAACATGTTGAAAGCAAGATTTACTTTCCAAAGAAGCATACTCCAGAAATATTAGTTTCCAAAAAATCCTGGAATAAGTTTCCTAAAGAGTCCAAACTGAAGCAAATACATAACAAGGACTCACGTAATTGGCGGCAGAAATTAGATATGGCGGGCGTCATATATGCCCGACTAATTAGAGCATCTCTCACTCGCGTCCCCCAAAGCGTTCCCAAACCGCGCCGGATTGAGCGTTTGGGGGACATGTTTCGTTCGTGCCGCGTTTGGGGGACGTCGCTCGCGTCCCCCAAACAAAATTTAAATTTCGAAAACTTAAACTTAAGCGAGATTCGATTAGATTCATCCAAACTTACATATATTCGAACGAAATTTGATTAAATTTAAACTAAACCTAATCTAGAAGTACTTGCGGCGGCCGGAGGCGTCGTAGTACTGGTGGAAGTTGTACATGTCGTCGGTGACGACCTCCTGCTTGACGCGCTCGTCGACGGGCTCGTCCTTCATCAAGCCGCTTGGTCCTGCCTCGCCGTCGTCGGTGAGGTCCACGAGCGGCTTGCCGGAGTCGCGGATGGACATGGCGATCGCTGATACGTCTCAAACGTATCTATAATTTCTTATATTCCATGCTTGTTTTATGACAATACCTACATGTTTTGTTCACACTTTATGATGATTTTATGCGTTTTCCGGAACTAACCTATTGACGAGATGCCGAAGGGCCAGTTGCTGTTTTCTGCTGTTTTTGGTTTCAGAAATCCTAGTAAGGAAATATTCTCGGAATCGGACGAAATCAACGCCCAACATCTTAGAAATCCACGAAGCTTCCAGAACACCCGGGAGGGACCAGAGGAGAGCCACAGGGGGGCCACACAAGGGGCTAGCGCGGCCCAGGGGGGCGCCCCCCTATTGTGTGGCGGCTCCGTACCCCCTCCGACTCCGCCTCTTCGCCTATAAGATGCCTCGTGACCTAAATCTTCGACACGGAAAAGCCACGGTACGAGAAACCTTCCAGAGCCGCCGCCATCGCGAAGCCAAGATCTGGGGGACAGGAGTCTCTGTTCCGGCACGCCGCCGGGACGGGGAAGTGCCCCCGGAAGGCATCTCCATCGACACCACCGCCATCTTCATCAACGCTGCTGTCTCCCATGAGGAGGGAGTAGTTCTCCATCGAGGCTAAGGGCTGTACCGGTAGCTATGTGGTTAATCTCTCTCCTATGTACTTCAATACAATGATCTCATGAGCTGCCTTACATGATTGAGATTCATATGAGTTTTGTATCACTATTCATCTATGTGTTACTCTAGTGATGTTATTAAAGTGGTCTATTCCTCCTCCATGGTGTAATGGTAACAGTGTGTGCATCATGTAGTACTTGGCGTAGGTTATGATTGTAATCTCTTGTAGATTATGAAGTTAATTATTGCTATGATAGTATTGATGTGATCTATTCCTCCTTCATAGTGTGATGGTGACAGTGTGCATGCTATGTTAGTACTTGGTGTAATTGCAATGATCTATCATACACTCTAAGGTTATTTAAATATGAACATCGAATGTTGTGGAGCTTGTTAACTCCGGCATTGAGGTGCTCTTGTAGCCCTACGCAATTAGTGGTGTTCATCATCCAACAAGAGAGTGTAGAGTGGTTTTATTATGTGATCAATGTTGAGAGTGTCCACTAGTGAAAGTATGATCCCTAGGCCTTGTTTCTAAGCATCGAAACTCCGTTTATTTACTGTTCTGTTGCATGTTTACTCGCTGCCATATTTTATTCAGATTGCTATTACCACTCATATTCATCCATATCATTTCCATCTCACTATCTCTTCGCCGAACTAGTGCACCTATACATCTGACAAGTGTATTAGGTGTGTTGGGGACACAAGAGACTTCTTGTATCGTGATTGCAGGGTTGCTTGAGAGGGATATCTTTGACCTCTTCCTCCCCGAGTTCGATAAACCTTGGGTGATCCACTTAAGGGAAACTTGCTGCTGTTCTACAAACCTCTTCTCTTGGAGGCCCAACACTGTCTACAAGAATAGAAGCACCCGTAGACATCAAGCACTTTTCTGACGCCGTTGTCGGGGAGGTAAGGTAAAAGGTATTCACATCCTCTGACTACTAAGATATCTCCTAGTCTTGTTGCCGGTGTGTGAGTGCTCGAAGTTATTTCCTTTAGATCCTGCAATTGCATCTTTTTGTTTCTTGTTAAACACTAGTAAGGCATAATGGACAACAGTGAGCTTTTTATTCTATTTCCTGAGTTAAGACATGGACTGTTTGATGCGAAAATTAAAAAACCTATGGAACCTTATTTGCATGCTAGTAGCAATGATATTAGTATGAACGCTTTGAACACCATTGTTGATAATGATATAGAAAGTTCTAAGCTTGGGCAAGCTGGTTTTGATGAGCATGATATTTTTAGTCCCCCAAGCATTGAGGAGAAAATTTTCTTTGATGATACTTTGCCTCCTATTTATGATGATTATAATGATAGTGGTCTTCTGGTGCCGCCTACTATGGAGGATAAATTTAATTATGATTACAATATGCCTCCTATATTTGATGATAGCTACTTTGTTGAATTTGCTCCCACTACATTTAATAAGAATGACTATGCTTATGTTGGGAGTAGTAATAATTTTATGCATGAGACTCATGATAAGAATGCTTTATGTGATAGTTATATTGTTGAGTTTGTTCATGATACTAATGAAAGTTATTATGAGAGAGGGAAACATGGTTATATGCATCTTAATAATATTAAGTTTCCCCTCTTTATGTTGAGAATATTGAAGTTGCGCTTGTGTTATCTTTCTATGCTTGTTGCATTATGCTTCATGAGTTTGTTTATTTACAAGATTCCTTTTCATAGGAAGTGGGTTAGGCTTAATTTTGTTTTGAATTTGCTTTTTGATGCTCTCTTTTGCTTCAACTCTTATTTCTTGGGAGTGCATCATTGAAATTACTGAGCCCATCTTAATGGCTATAAAGAAAGCACTTCTTGGGAGATAACCCATGTGTTTATTTTACTACAGCAATTTTGTTTTATATTTGAGTCTTGGAAGTTGTTATTACTGTAGCAACCTCTCCATATCTTTATTTTATTGCATTGTTGTGCCAAGTAAAGTCTTTGATAGTAAAGATCATACTAGATTTGGATTACTGCGCAGAAACAGATTTCTTGCTGTCACGAATTTGGGCAGGGTTCTCTGTAGGTAACTCATAAAAACCTGCCAATTTACGTGCGTGATCCTCAGATATGTACGCAACTTTCATTAAATTTGAGCATTTTCATCTGAGCAAGTTAAGTGCCTCTAAAAAATTCGTCTTTACGGACTGTTCTGTTTTGACAGATTCTGCCTTTTATTTCACATTGCATGTTTTGCTATGTTGGATGGATTTCTTTGTTCCATTAACTTCCAGTAGCTTTGTGCAATGTCCAGAAGTGTTAAGAATGATTGTGTCACCTCTGAATATGTGAATTTTTGATTATGCACTAACCCTCTAATGAGTTGGTTTTGAGTTTGGTGTGGAGGAAGTTTTCAAGGGTCAAGAGAGGAGGATGATACAATATGATCAAGAAGAGTGAAAAGTCTAAGATCGGGGATGCCCCCGTGGTTCATCCCTGCATATTTTAAGAAGACTCAAGCATCTAAGCTTGGGGATGCCCAAGGCATCCCCTTCTTCATCGACAACTTATCAGGTCACCTCTAGTGAAACTATATTTTTATTCCGTCACATCTTATGTGCTTTACTTGGAGCGTCTGTGTGCTTTTATTTTTGTTTTGTTATTTTCATTCTCTGAATAAATTCATGCTTGTGTGGGAGAGAGACACGCTCCGTTGTTGCATATGAACACATGTGTTCTTAGCTTTATTCTTAATGTTCATGGCGAAGGTTGAAACTGCTTCGTTAATTGTTATATGGTTGGAAATAGAAAATGCCGCATGTGGTAATTGGTATAATGTCTTGAGTAATTTGATACTTGGTAATTGTTGTGCTCATATAGATCATGTTTAAGCTCTTGCATCATGTACTTTGCACCCATTAATGAAGAACTACATAGAGCTTGTTAAAATTTGGTTTGCATGATTGGTCTCTAGGCTCTAGATATTTTCTGGTTAAGGTGTTTGAACAACAAGGAGACGATGTAAAGTCTTATAATACTTACAATATGTTCATATGTGAGTCTTGCTGCACCGTTTTATACTTGAGTTTGCTTCAAACAACCTTGCTAGCCTAGCCTTGTATTGAGAGGAATTCTTCTCGTGCATCCAAATCCTTGAGCCAATAACCATGCCATTTGTGTCCACCATACCTACCTACCACATGGTATTTCTCCGCCATTCCAAAGTAAATTACTTGAGTGCTACCTTTAAAATTCCATTCTTTGTCTTTGCAATATATAGCTCATGGGAAAATAGCTTAAAAACTATTGTGGTGAAGAATATGTAGCTATGTATCTTATTTCTTATAAGTTGCTTGTTGAGCGGTAACCATGCTTCTGGGGACGCCACCAACTATTATACCTTTGTTGAATATCATGTGAGTTGCTATGCATGTTCGTCTTGTCTGAAGTAAGGGCGATTTTCATGATCAAATGGTTTGAGTATGCATATTGTTAGAGAAGAACATTGGGCCACTAACTAAAGCCATGAATCATGGTGGAAGTTTCAGTTCGGACAACAATCCTCAATCTCTTATGAGATTTTAACAGTTGTTGAATGCTTATGCATTAAAGAGGAGTCCATTATCTGTTGTCTATGTTGTCCCGGTATGGATGTCTAAGTTGAGAATAAGCAAAAGCGAGAAATCCAATGCGAGCTTTCTCCTTAGACCTTTGTACAGGCGGCTGATACGTCTCCGACGTATCGATAATTTCTTATGTTCCATGCCACATTATTGATGATATCTACATGTTTTATACACATTATATGTCGTATTTATGCATTTTCCGGCACTAACCTATTAACAAGATGCCGAAGAGCCCGTTGTTGTTTTCTGCTGTTTTTGGTTTCAGAAATCCTAGTAAAGAAATATTCTCGGAATTGGACGAAATCAACGCCCAGGGGCCTATTTTTCCACGAAGCTTCCAGAAGACCGAGGGGGAAAGGAAGTGGGGCCACGAGGCGCCGACACAACAGGGCGGCGCGGCCCAAGCCCTGGCCGCGCCGGCCTGGTGTGTGGGGCCCTCGTGTGGCCCCCCGCGTTTCCCTTCCGCCTACTTAAAGCCTTCGTCGCGAAACCCCCAGTACCGAGAGCCACGATACGGAAAACCTTACTGAGAAGCCGCCGCCGCCAATCCCATCTCGGGGGATTCTGGAGATCTCCTCCGGCACCCTGCCGGAGAGGGGAATCATCTCCCGGAGGACTCTTCACCGCCATGGTCGTCTCCGGAGTGATGAGTGAGTAGTTCACCCCTGGACTATGGGTCCATAGCAGTAGCTAGATGGTTTTCTTCTCCTCATGTGCTTCATTGTTGGATCTTGTGAGCTGCCTAACATGATCAAGATCATCTATCTGTAATTCTATATGTTGTGTTTGTCGGGATCCGATGGATAGAGAATACTATGTTATTTTGATTATCAATCTATTACCTATGTGTTGTTTATGATCTTGCATGCTCTCCGTTATTAGTAGAGGCTCTGGCCAAGTTTTTGCTCTTAACTCCAAGAGGGGGTATTTATGCTCGATAGTGGGTTCATGCCTCCATTAAATCTGGGACAGTGACAGAAAGTTCTAAGGTTGTGGATGTGCTTGTTGCCACTAGGGATAAAACATTGATGCTATGTCCGAGGATGTAGTTATTGATTACATTACGCACCATACTTAATGCAATTGTACTGTTGTTTTGCAACTTAATACTTGGAAGGGGTTCGGATGATAACTCTGAAGGTGGACTTTTTAGGCATAGATGCATGCTTGGATAGCGGTCTATGTACTTTGTCGTAATGCCCAATTAAATCTCACAATATTCATCATATCATGTATGTGCATTGTCATGCCCTCTCTATTTGTCAATTTCCCGACTGTAATTTGTTCACCCAACATGCTATCTTATGGGAGAGACACCTCTAGTGAACTGTGGACCCCGGTCCATTCTTTACATCGAATACAATCTACTGCAATACTTGTTCTACTGTTTTACGCAAACAATCATCATCCACACTATACATCTAATCCTTTGTTACAGCAAGCCGGTGAGATTGACAACCTCACTTGTTTCGTTGGGGCAAAGTACTTTGGTTGTGTTGTGCAGGTTCCACGTTGGCGCCGGAATCTCTGGTGTTGCGCCGCACTACATCCCGCCGCCATCAACCTTCGACGTGCTTCTTGGCTCCTCCTGGTTCGATAAACCTTGGTTTCTTTCTGAAGGAAAACTTGCTGCTGTGCGCATCATACCTTCCTCTTGGGGTTCCCAACGAACGTGTGAGGATTACCACGCCATCAAGCTCTTTTTAAGGCGCCGTTCTTGGAATCAAGACAAGACAATTTGCAAAAGTCTAT
>NC_061510.1:343206793-343311231 GCF_022539505.1 Lolium rigidum
AACCTTAATTGATATACTTCTTAGTACTTAAGAAGTATGTTCTTCAAACGTTATTCTTTTGAAGTAAACCAAAGATTCATCATCAACCCTGCTTATAAGGACCTATAAACTCTAGCTAGCTATCACCAACAAGATGAACCAATCTTGATAGCAACCTTGCATGAATAATTACTTAGAATGCCAAGCTTAACTCAACCCTACCAGCTCCTAGATGTTGATGAATCCAACCTTATTGTGATCCATCTAATACTTACTCTAGAAACTAGTTGGAAACCATAATAAACCATAAAACTCCACCACCCTGATTGTCATACTTGTTCTTTATTAAAGAACATGTTCTTCAAATTTTATTCTTTTGAAATATATAATAATCAATCATTAACCATGACATATAGTGCTAAAACCAACCACTATTCATTACTTGTTAGGATTACACCAAATATTATTGCTGTGTGCTATTAATACTATTGTTATGCTATATTGCAGCACCTGTTTATGATACCAAGTAATCACACCTGAATAAGAACCTTGTTTGTAGAATTACTCTAAAAAGTGCAACACACTCTAAACCAATCATATCAACTCACTAATCCTAAATCATCGGGGTTAGGTCACGCTTAGAGCGATTGCATCTCATACTTATGCATTATTGCATCTTTGCCACTCTTTTAAACATCGTCCTTACCGGACGATGATGCTATTTCAGAATTTGGAGTTATTGCGTATTGAAGACCTTGCCTGCATAATCTTGCAGTCAAGAAAGGCAAGTTCATCACTTGCTCATGTGATGCGTGTAGTTGACACGTCCGTTGGGAACCCCAAGAGGAAGGTGTGATGCGCACAGCGGCAAGTTTCCCTCAGTAAGAAACCAAGGTTTAATCGAACCAGTAGGAGTCAAGAAGCACGTTGAAGGTTGATGGCGGCGGGATGTAGTGCGGCGCAACACCGTAGATTCCGGCGCCAACGTGGAACCTCGCACAACACAACCAAAGTACTTTGCCCCAACGAAACACAGTGAGGTTGTCAATCTCACCGGCTTGCTGTAACAAAGGATTAACCGTATTGTGTGGAAGATGATTGTTTGCAGAGAAAACAGTAAAAACAAGTATTGCAAGCAGATTTGTATTTCAGTATTAAAAGAATGGACCGGGGTCCATAGTTCACTAGAGGTGTCTCTCCCATAAGATAAAAGCATGTTGGGTGAACAAATTACAGTCGGGCAATTGACAAATAGAGAGGGCATAACAATGCACATACATGACATGATAAGTATAGTGAGATTTAATTGGGCATTACGACAAAGTACATAGACCGCCATCCAACTGCATCTATGCCTAAAAAGTCCACCTTCAGGTTATCGTCCGAACCCCTTCCAGTATTAAGTTCCAAAGCAACAGACAATTGCATTAAGTATGGTGCATAATGTAATCAACAACTACATCCTCGGACATAGCGCCAATGTTTTATCCCTAGTGGCAACAAGCACAACACAACCTTAGAACTTTCTGTCACCGTCCTAGGTGTCAATGCAGGCATGAACCCACTATCGAGCATAAATACTCCCTCTTGGAGTTAAAAGCAAAAACTTGGCCAGAGCCTCTACTAGTAACGGAGAGCATGCAAGATCATAAACAACACATATGTAATAACTTGATAATTAACATGACATGGTATTCAATATCCATCGGATCCAGATAAACACAACATAGAGTATTACAGATAGATGATCTTGATCATGTTAGGAAGCTCACAAGATCCAACAATGAAGCAGAATGAGGAGAAGACAACCATCTAGCTACTGCTATGGACCCATAGTCCAGGGGTGAACTACTCACTCATCACTCCGGAGGCGACCATGGCGGTGTAGAGTCCTCCGGGAGATGAATCCCCTCTCCGGCAGGGTGCCGGAGGAGATCTCCGTAATCCCCCGAGATGGGATCGGCGGCGGCGGCGTCTCGCAAGGTTTTCCGTATCGTGGTTTTTCGCCTCGTGGGTTTCGCGACGGAGGCTTTAAGTAGGCGGAAGGGCGCAGTCGGGGGCCTGACGAGGGGCCCACACCATAGGGCGGCGCGGGCCCCCCCTTGGCCGCGCGGCCTTGTGGTGTCGCCACCTCGTGGCCCCACTTCGTATGTTCTTCGGTCTTCTGGAAGCTCCGTGGAAAAATAGGCCCCTGGGTCTTCGTTTCGTCCAATTCCGAGAATATTTCGTTACTAGGATTTCTGAAACCAAAAACAGCAGAAAACATGAACTGGCACTTCGGCATCTTGTTAATAGGTTAGTTCCAGAAAATGCACGAATATGACATAAAGTGTGCATAAAACATGTAGGTATCATCAATAATATGGCATAGAACATAAGAAATTATCGATACGTCAGAGACGTATCATCATGTCATTTGAGTATTTTTACCAAATTACTTGCAAAGTACTATGTTTATTACTATTGCATAAAAAGCAAAACCACTATTTTCATAACTATGAATATGACTATGTGGTGGGCAATGGAACCATGGATTGTGTTGATATGGTGGAGGTTCCATTGCAAGGGTTTATATCCATCTAGGATTAAACAACAAATGTCGTCCAGTGATTCTTGTGACGTAATACCCGTGTTAACCATAAGATCCGGAGTGGGACGGAGTAGTCAAAAGTGTTTCCACCTCTCGTTCATCAACGGATGCTCATTACTGGGTGCACTTGATCTCGAGAGACAAGATGCCAGGGGAACCCGTAGAAGTCCCCACGGTAATGAGGTCTATGATGGGTTGCAACCGCCGGCGTCGGAATGTATGGTAGAGCCCCGCATTGTCGTCGTGGTCGGGGCCCATCCTTAATTGGTGTAAGTGAACCGGCGTGGACCCAGGGTCGGAGATTGCAACAAAGGGTGGGTGTTCGAGGTAGCGGAGGAACATGATTGGCTAGACCTTATACCGGGCCTCACACCATAGGAAGTGTGGACGGGAAGATCACCGGTTGGCACCGGGGTTAAGATCTCTTATGGGTAAAGCAACACACCTCCGCAGAGTGTAATGAATCGTGACCTGTCACTCCTCGTTCCGGGATATGGAACTGCGAACGCTGTCGGAAAGGAACTCCATGAAGTTCTAGTAAATCGATGAAGGCCGACGGACATAGTTCTTCCGAATAAAAGCAACCTTTTGAAGAAATGGTTATGAAAACCCGCATTGGTATTAGACTTTCTAGTCTAATGCCGTAGCTAGTGCATTAAACACCTCTTTCCTATAATGAACTTGTTGAGTACGCTCGTACTCATCCCACTCTTAAATCCCCTGCTTAGATATGGAGGCCACGATGGAGGATCTACAGTGCAACTCGAAGGCCGAGGAGTCAACAACTACTTCAAGAGACAGGACCCTGTCAGAGGAGTCAGATATCACATCCAACAAGGGAAAAACTTAGTTTAGCCATAGAAGGGAACTAGCTTCCTAAATCTAGCTCCTATTTAGCTAGAATCTATTCATAGCCTCTATAACTAGTTAAATACTCTACAAATAGAGTTCGTGATATGACTAAACTACGAGTCATTCTTCTGGAGTTATCTGCAGTTTTACCTCATTGTAAAGTAGGAGGCTGTGATGATCTTATGTAACAGAGTCCGTGTGTAATTCTATAGACATGCCTTGGACCCGCATATGTTTCTGTTGTACCACTCTGAGCGATATAATACTAGTGGAACGGTGTTTCATTGGTGTTATATCAGACTTGCATACTACACCATGCAGTGGTATGCCGGGTCATCACAGTTGGTATCAGAGCAAATGCTTTGACCCTAGGATTAAAAAACCTTTAAAGGAGACCTATAGGATTGGTAGTGTCTATAGGAAGTTGTCTTAGATAAACCAAATCTTCTAATGACTTGAGATGGATATTCACTTGAGAATAATCCTGACACACTTGAGTCATCCTTTCTTACATATATTTCTTAAGTAAAGATAGTTAGCGAATCCCAATTATGTAGCACACCATTACATCCCTAAAACAATAGATGAGTAGATCACAATTGGTATACAATACATGGTAGTCCAAAGAGAGGATACAACCATAAGGAAGATATCTGATGTCTACGGGTGCTTCTATTCTTGTAGACAGTGTTGGGCCTCCAAGAGCAGAGGTTTGTAGAATAGCAGCAAGTTTCCCTTAAGTGGATCACCCAAGGTTTATCGAACTCAGGGAGGAAGAGGTCAAAGATATCCCTCTCATGCAACCCCGCAACCACAAAGCAAGAAGTCTCTTATGTCCCCAACACACCTAATAGGTGCACTAGTTCGGCGAAGAGATAGTGAAATACGAGTGGTATGAATAAATATAAGCGAGTAGCAACGGCACCAGAAAAGTGCTTTGCCCAGGACGGCGTGTGGTTGATGGTGATAATATTGCGGACGATAGAGATGCAGTAAAACAAGTAAACAAGCAGCGATAGCGATATTTAGGAACAAGGCCTAGGGATCATACTTTCACTAGTGGACACTCTCAACATTGATCACATAACAGAATAAATAGATAGATGCTAGACTCTACACTCTCTTGTTGGATGATGAACACCACTAACGTGTAGGATTACACGAACCCTCAATGCCGGAGTTAACAAGCTCCACAATATTCGATGTTCATGTTTAAATAACCTTAGAGTGCATGACAGATCAACATAACCAAACCAACTACTAACATAGCATGCACACTCGTCACCTTCACACTACGAAAGGAGGCATAGATCACATCAATACCATCATAGCAATAGTTAACTTCATAATCTACAAGAGATCACAATCATAGCCTACGCCAAGTACTACACGATGCACACACTTGTCACCATTACACCGTGCGGGAGGAATAAACTACTTTAATAACATCACTAGAGTAGCACACGGATAAATTGTGATACAAAACACATTGCAATCATAAAGGGATATAAATAAGCACTTCACTATGCCATTCATAACGGTGAATAAGTATTCTGTGAAATATAGCCTAAGAGACCCACACGGTGCACACACTCTGTCACCTTTACACACGTGGGACAAGGAGTCTCCGGAGATCACATAAGTAAAACCCACTTGACTAGCATAATGACATCTAGATTACAAGCATCATCATATGAATCTCAATCATGTAAGGCAACTCATGAGATTATTGTATTGAAGTACATAGGAGAGAGATGAACCACATAGCTACCGGTACAGCCTTTAGCCTCGATGGAGAACTACTCCCTCCTCATGGGAGACAACATCATTGATGAAGATGGCGGTGGTGTCGATGGAGGAGCCTTCCGGGGGCACTTCCCCGTCCCGGCGGCGTGCCGGAACAGAGACTCCTGTCCCCCAGATCTTGGCTTCGCGATGGCGGCGGCTCTGGAAGGTTTTCTCTGGTTTCGTCGAACGTAATAGGGTTTTCGCGACGGAGACCTTAAGTAGGCGGAAGGGCAGCCTCGGAGGGGGCCGGGTGGGCCCACACACTAGGGGGCGCGGCCCCCCTCCGGCCGCGCCGGGTGGCGTGTGGGGCCCCCGGGGCTTCCCTCCGGCGGCTCTCGGGTGTTCCGGAAGCTTCGTCCAATTATAAGACTCGGGCGTTGATTTCGTCCAATTCCGAGAATATTTCCTTACTAGGATTTCTGAAACCAAAAACAGCGAGAAAACGGAAGCGGCACTTCGGCATCTCGTCAATAGGTTAGTTCCGGAAAACGCATAAATATGACATAAAGTATGCATAAAACATGTAGATATCATCAATAATGTGGCATGGAACATAAGAAATTATCGATACGTCGGAGACGTATCAGCATCCCCAAGCTTAGTTTACGCTCGTCTCGAGCGGTGTAAACGATAACAAAGATAATTTCTGGAGTGACATGCCATCATAACCTTGATCATACTATTGTAAGCATATGTAATGAATGCAGCGATCAAAACAATGGTAATGACATGAGTAAACAAATGAATCATAAAGCAAAGACTTTTCATGAATAGTACTTTCAAGACAAGCATCAATAAGTCTTGCATAAGAGTTAACTCATAAAGCAATAAATCAAAGTAAAGATATTGAAGCAACACAAAGGAAGATTAAGTTTCAGCGGTTGCTTTCAACTTGTAACATGTATATCTCATGGATAATTGTCAACATAGAGTAATATAACAAATGCAATATGCAAGTATGTAAGAATCAATGCACAGTTCACACAAGTGTTTGCTTCTTGAGGTGGAGAGAGATAGGTGAACTGACTCAACATAAAAGTAAAAGAAAGGCCCTTCGCAGAGGGAAGCATTGATTGCTATATTTGTGCTAGAGCTTTGGTTTTGAAAACATAAAGAGAGCATAAAAGTAAAATTTTGAGAGGTGTTTGTTGTTGTCAACGAATGGTAGTGGGCACTCTAACCCCCTTGCCGGACAAACCTTCAAAGAGCGGCTCCCATGAATTATTTTTATTTTTGGGTGGCACTCCTTCCAACCTTTCTTTCACAAACCATGGCTAACCGAATCCTCGGGTGCTCGCCAACAATCTCATACCATGAAGGAGTGCCTTTTTATTTTAGTTTTATTATGATGACACTCCTCCCCACCTTTGCTTTCTCAAGCCATGGCTAACCGAATCCTTCGGGTGCCATCCAACAATCACATACCATGGAGGAGTGTCTATTTAGGTTAATTAATTTGGGACTGGGAATCCCATTGCCAGCTCTTTTGCAAAATTATTGGATAAGCGGATGAAGCCACTAGTCCATTGGTGAAAATTGCCCAACAAGAATGAAAGATAAACACCACATACTTCCTCATGAGCTATAAAACATTGACATAAATCAGAGGTGATAAATTTTGAATTATTTAAAGGTAGCATGTAACGCCCCACTTTTGCAACCTTGTTTATTTGTCCATAATGCAAAAATTAGGGGGAACAAAAACTTTTTCTTAGACTATAGATAGATGAATTGCCTTGATCTGTTGGTTATGATGAATTGCCTTGATCTGTTGGTAGATGAATTGTCTTGATTTGCTTGTTGAGTTTTGTCTTGAGCTACCTCATAGAACAACACCCCTAGTGGTTAAACAAGCAACTCACCAAATAAAACACATGTGTGGCTTAGGAAGAATTGTTTTCCTTCTTACTACATCAAACCTCTCTCCTGATGACAACCTGAGTGTGCCATCTTGATTTTCTCTTTGTAGTACAAGATAGCTCAATCATCCTTAATTCAAAACTTGGGATCGTCTACCCCCAGCTACATCCCTCTCTTATACTGGTTTTGAGGCCATGTCGACCATCTGTGTTGACAGGCTTAAAATGTCTAGACTTTGGCAATTGATCTCTAAGCACCCACAACTGTTATTGTTGACTTCAATGCATGGATCTCATCTATGCAACATCCTCTTCAACCTCCACGTCTTGCATGTCTCAGTCAATCCTTGCAACTCATATATTCAACTTGATCTGGTATCCTATCCCATGTTCCAGCACTGAGATCACTTCTTCCTCTTTTACCTCTTGTTTTTGTTTTCATCCAAGTTTATCTTCACAAAACCAAGAGTGGAATGATGGGTACATTTTGTAGCCACTATCTACCCTTGAGAACACCTCCCCCTAAATTAGTTTTCTTTCTCAAAAATCCTATTGTTTTTCCTTCTCTGGTTTTGATCACAAAACTACTTCTAGTTTTATTAAAGCTTCTCAAAATATTTCTTCAAAGAAAAGAAGGAACTGAAATGGATTTTGTTTTTCATCCCATTTCTACCGAGTACTGATTTCCAAAATCTTACTTTCTATTTTGCTTCCTTTTTAACAAAAGGTTTGTTTATGGTACCTATGCCATTTCTTATTTTCTTCTTGCTTATTTTACATTTGAGAAAAACTCTACTTTACTTGAGAAAGTAAGTAGAATATTCTGAACTCCTATGTTCCAACTAGTTTTCTCTCAACCTTTTCAAATTCCATTTCCACTTGGGTTCTTCCCCAATTGTCTCTAGACAATTGAGGTGTGCCCTATACCTTTCAATTGAACTCTATTTCAAATGACAATTTTTGCATATCTTGCACATCTCTAATCTACCCCATTGTACCCCCTCATCCTCCAATTCTTGATCAAATGGATGATCATTTGATGCTTTCAAATCACTCCTAATTGACCTCTTATTTGTAGAGCAACTTATATTTTATTATGCCTATCTCACTCCTCTATTTCTTTCCATCATCACCTTGACCTCATGAATTGGAGATTCATGTCACCATATTCATCCTTGTGAGTATATGGTTATTTCACTCACCATCTCTCTTAGTCTTGCTCTGCAATTGTCTAGACCACCATCACCACCACCATCTCCTGGACAAATTGATAATTTGATCAAATTGCTTTATTCTTCAACATTGGCACCAATGTTTATTATCATCTCTCTTCCTAATTTGAAGGCATCATCAAGCCACTCCCAGCTAACCATCCCAACCCTCAACCTTGGTCGACTTACATAAAGTGGCATTTGCATCTTGCATGATCACTTGTGTTTGTCAAGAAGAAATAGCCGGCCATGCCAAACTCTTGGCATGCATGAGCTGAAATTTCTTCATCCTCACTTTCTTCTCTTACAAGCCTTGCCCTCCCACCTAACCAAACAATTAATTGGGCAGCCACCATCCTTGGCCAATCAAAAAGGAGGCAGCCACCATCCTCCCTCTTTATAAGGAGGTTGGCCGGCCACTCCACCTCCCCTTTGGCTCATTTTTCTCACTCTCCACTCCCTCACACTCTCTCCCTGCCCTCCACCACGAGCTGCTGCTCCTCCTTAGCTCCATGGCCGGCCATGGCCATGGAAGGCACTCCAAGATGAAGCTCCCTCCTCCCTCAAGCTTCCCCTCACCATGAGAGCCTCCCTCTCCATCTTCTCCCCAACCCTAGATGGTTTAATCTCCTCTTCTTCTTCCTCCATTGCTAAGATTGGATCTTGATGCAGGTGCATGTTGGTCCAAGCATGGAGAAGGTTGAGCAATCCTCAGATCTGAAGTTCTTGAGCAAAGTTCGTTCAAAACCTTGCGGTAATTTCCGTAATCTTGCTTGTTTCAGATTCTGGTACGAACTTGTAAAATCCACCAAATCTCGTGTGCAGATCCGAATCGAGTGATTCAAAGTTCCACAGATAGATACGGAAAAGATCTACAACTTGGCGTTGGTCTCGTACTCAAATTCGTTACGGATTGACCGTGGTAAATAAAGTTCTGTAAACATTCTGATTAACTGTTTGTTAGATTTGTTCCGTTTTACAAAACCTTTTCGAACAAACTCAAATGTAGGTAAAAGCCCTCTTCAATACCTTCATTTTGGCGGTGGTTTCACTTCGATTGACCTCTTGAAACTGAAATGGTTCACAGATCAAGATCTGGACAGATCTGACTTTGTCGAATTAAACCAGGAGCTTGGGAACGAATTTTTGAATGAAACCAGTTGGGTAAGAACCAGATTTTCAATGCCTTTCAGATGCAACTGACCTCATATTTTTATGATTGATGTAAGATTTTTGGTGAATTAAACTTGTTCTGTGTGTTCTGCAGACATGACTGTTAGCTTTTAAATCACCAAAAATCCATTTTTGAACTTAATTGAGTGTTTCCAATTCTGTAGGACTACTGAATGTTTTCTTAATCTTCTCAAACAAGTTTCAAACATTTATCTGTTCTGTAACTCTAGAGGTAAAGCAAATGGTATAGACATGCAGTAATCTTGTCAATCCATTTGTGAGAGTTTCAGAAATAATTTGAACCCAAATCCAATTGTGTGTGCATCTCTGTTTAAAAATCTTTCAAATGCCTGTGGTCTCGTATTTTTAGGATTATTCTACGATTTATTGCTTACAGATCTTGTTTTCTGTACAGTCAGATTCAAACAAATTCCTAAATTTGTAGGATTAATATTTTTGGGTGATTCCAATTGGGTTAGTCTTGTATTAGTACTGGACATCTAGGAAAAATATTATTAGTCTCTGTTCATGCATATTTGTTACTGTTAGTAAGGTATATGTGTGGCATGCATTGTTGGACCAAAACTTGTTGGTTTATTTAAAACCCTTGACCAACTCTTTTTATTAGAAATGGGCAACCTTTGTTTTATGATTGAAAAACAAAACCTTTGCAACTTAAACAAGTTCTATTGTTTTGCTTGAGTTTTCAAATGGTGTGGTATCTTGCTTGCTTCCTATTCTTGTGTAGTGTTAAGTGAGCAAATTAAATTAGGAAAACTGATTTCTACTTTTCCAAAAATGTTTGAAAGTTTAATATGAATGTGTTTGTTTCCAAACTAATGCTCTTGTCCTCTTCATGATGTTATCTACCAGGGGATAATTGGTTTATACCATGGTGATAGCCGAGAAAGACAATTGCTAAGTTGTGATACTCTCATACCTTTACTAGGTAAATAACATGGGTTCTATTTAAGTTGTTTGTGGTATTTATAAGTCCTTTGTATGGTAGCTCTTTATTGAATGGTTAAATTATGGTTGTTGTATGTTTGTTTTGTTGGTGCAATGAGATTGATTGTGTTCTATTATTTTATTTTCCGGCGATAGATGCGAACAATTCTGGAGAAGGAGAAGAAGTGGAATCGGACGAGGATTTTATTTATGTTGTTGGAATTCTTATATTGATGAAGTTGAAGAAGTACAGGGACAAATAAGCCAAGGCAAGCCATCTTTTGATCTCTGATTCGGTGTCTAGTTGGATGTCATTTGTTGATATCCAAAGCACCTTAATTCTATGTGTGTTGTTCTCTTTACTATTGTCATCTATGTATGGTTGCTAGTGGGGTACTCCCTAGTGGTGATACTCCACTATTGTCGTTGTGATTATGGGATGCATGGTATCATGGTCGTGCTATTCCACTTGGTCATCTTACACCTCACTCACAACTTTTGTATTTTAGAGGTATCAATGTCATGATGTTGGTGTAATTCTCAACTTGAGAGGAGTATGCTGGGTACCTTATTGGAGAGTTGGTTGGGTAGTGATTCTCCACTATCCAAATTTTATAGTTAGTACCACAAATCTGAAAGTATAATCCTCTTGGTGTTGTCATCATACATGCTTATCTTAAGCGAGTATGATCCACCCATTACTCCTTTACACCTTCTATGTTAAGATGACTCTCATCTCGGCCATAGTGCAATTCTAGTTCAACTCATGAAACTATAGGTTGGGAACCCCTCAAGGCTTACCTTGTTGTAAATGTTTTATGAAAACCTTGGGTGAGTTAACCCAAGCGTATGGTTTAAGAAAGCAAAGGATCTTGGTAAAGATGTTCGGAAAAGTGGTGTATGGCTGTTTGTTGAACAACCCAGGGTGTTGTGGGAAAAATGGTTTTAAAAAGGAGCACTGCGTATAAGTGTACACCAGCCCAACTTTTATCGCGCAACCACTCTACCCTGGTGTGGGACGGGGCTTAGCCCGTAGTTTGTTGAAGCTGGCAGGAGCACCCTTCACAACTTTCTAGGGAGGTTCATGACGACCTCCGACGCCGGGTTGCGCTCTGGAGGAGGCTATACACTGTCTTAACTGATAGCCGGACGATTACTGAGGGTCTTCTGTCATGGCGCCGGAGATACGCTCAAAAGGAGGTATGCTGCCGGGGTGCCGGGAAGGGGTAAGCCCGCGAGGGAAGGACTCGTGCCGGTGGAGATGGGCGAAAGGTTATGTCCGGGTATCCGTCGTGGCATATGTTGTTATGCAGGGGATGATGCCCACACGATAGGTATCCAGGATAGTTGTGGGGAAAGTGTGCAAACTCTGCAGAGTCAAATCTATTCGAATAGCCGCGTCACGCGGTCATGGACGGGTTGCAAAGGTCTACCTTTACCGGGGCTTGTGTTTTGTTTTGATAAATGCTTTGCAAAGAAAGTGTTGTGTTGGATGTACCGGAAGGGTACGGAAAAAGGGCGTGTGTCGACCATATGGAGATGGTCGTGGAAAAATAAGACCAAGTGGGGAACTTTTTCCTAATGTTTCATGAAGAGGAACTCTCCTTTAATAAAGATATAGAGAGGTCATAGGACTTCCTAGCATCCACATCAAATGAGATGGCGGTATGCTAACTCTTCTGCAATAAAGATATAGAGATGTCATAGGACTTCCCTAGTATCCCCATCACCTGAGATGGCGGTATGCTAACTCTTCTTCCATAAATATATAGATATGCCATAGCTATCTTTTGAAGTATCTTCTTCAATAAAGATATAGAGGTGTCATAGTACCACTTTAGTGTCTCCATCAATTGCGATGTCGGGATGCTATATCCACAAGAGAAACTGATTCTCTTTCACATGCTATATCCACAAGAGAAACTGATTCTCTTTCACATGCTATATCCACAAGAGAAACTGATTCTCTTTCACATGCTATATCCACAAGAGAAACTATTCTTCCTCTCTTGTCTTCTCTAGTTAGAATTGTTATCACCTTCTTGATGGTTTGCGAGTACAATTCCAAATGTACTCACGGCTTTGTCCCTGGCTATTTACTTGGCCAGACTTGAAGGAACTCGACAGACGAAGAAGGAGTTGGCGACGTCTATGCGAGCTAGGAACGTCTTCCCAGTCAGTTGCCTGTAGGGTTATGGCAGATGACTTGGGTACTGTGCTGCTGAAGTGATGATGCTACTCTGATGTTTAGTTAGGCCCTTCGAGGCTATTATGTAAGTATTGGTCATGTGACCATGTTGTAATTTTCTTATTCCGCTTTGTAATGGATGGTGTAATTTGATATCAGTTCGGTTATGTGTTCACGGCGCACTGATCATGGGATCGTGAACTGTATACATAACAGGGAATTTCGGACAGCTAGTCCGGGGTCGCCACATAGCACTCAAGCAATTTACTTTGGAATGGCGGAGAAATACCATGTAGTAGGTAGGTATGGTGGACACAAATGGCATAGTGGTTGGCTCAAGGATTTTGGATGCATGAGAAGTATTCCCTCTCGATACAAGGTTTAGGCTAGCAAGGTTATTTGAAACAAACACAAGGATGAACCGGTGCAGCAAAACTCACATAAAAGACATATTGAAAACATTATAAGACTCTACACCGTCTTCCTAGTTGTTCAAAACTCAATACTAGAAATTATCTAGACTTTAGAGAGACCAAATATGCAAACCAAATTTTAGCAAGCTCTATGTATTTATTCATTAATAGGTGCAAAGTATATGATGCAAGAGCTTAAACATGAGCACAACAATTGCCAAGTATCACATTATCCAAGACATTTTAAAATTACTACATGTAGCATTTCCCGATTCCAATCATATAACAATTTAACGAAGAAGATTCAACCTTCGCCATGAATACTATGAGTAAAGCCTAAGGACATACTTGTCCATATGCAACAGCGGAGCGTGTCTCTCTCCCACACAATGAATGCTAGGATCCATTTTATTCAAACAAAAACAAAAACAAACCGACGCTCCAAGCAAAGCACATAAGATGTGATGGAATAAAAATATAGTTTCGAGGGAGGAACTCGATAATGTTGTCGATGAAGAAGGGGATGCCTTGGGCATCCCCAAGCTTAGACGCTTGAGTCTTCTTAGAATATGCAGGGGTGAACCACCGGGGCATCCCCAAGCTTAGAGCTTTCACTCTCCTTGATCATATTGCATCATTCTCCTCTCTTGATCCTTGAAAACTTCCTCCACACCAAACTCGAAACAACTCATTAGAGGGTTAGTGCACAATAAAAATTAACATGTTCAGAGGTGACATAATCATTCTTAACACTTCCGGACATTGCATAAAGCTATCTGGACATTAATGGATCAAATAAATTCATCCATCATAGCAAAAGAGGCAATGCGAAATAAAAGGCAGAATCTGTCAAAACAGAACAATCCGTAAAGATGGATTTTATTGAGGCACCAGACTTGCTCAAATGAAAATGTCCAAATTGAATGAAAGTTGCGTACATATCTCAGGATCACGCACGTAAATTGGCATATTTTTCTGAGCTATCTACAGAGAGGCAGGTTGAAATTCGTGACAGCAAAGAAATCTGTAATCGCTAGCAGTAATCCAAATCTAGTATGAACCTTACTATCAAAGACTTTACTTGGCACAACAATGCAATAAAATAAGATAAGGAGAGGTTGCTACAGTAGTAACAACTTCCAAGACACAAATACCAAATAAAAGTACTTGTAGCAAAATAAACACATGGGTTATCTCCCAAGAAGTTCTTTCTTTATAGCCATTAAGATGGGCTCAGCAGTTTTAATGATGCACTCGCAAGAAATAGTATTTGAAGCAAAAGAGAGCATCAAGAGGCAAATTCAAAACATATTTAAGCCTAACATGCTTCCTATGAAAAGGAATCTTGTAAATAAACAAATTCATGAAGCATGATGCAACAAGCATAGAAAGATAAAACAAGTGTAACTTCAAAAATTTCAGCATATAGAGAGGTGTTTTAGTAACATGAAAATTTCTACAACCATATTTTCCTCTCTCATAATAATATCCAGTAGCATCATGAGCAAACTCAACAATATAAGTGTCACATAAAGTATTCTTATCATGAGTCTCATGCATAAAATTATTACTCTCCACATAGGCACAATCAATTTTATTAGTAATAGTGGGAGCAAATTCAACAAAGTAGCTATCATCAAATATAGGAGGCATATTGTAATCATAATCAAATTTATCCTCCATAACAGGTGGCACCAAAAGGCTACTATCATTATAATCATCATAAATGGGAGGCAAAGTATCATCAAAGTAAATTTTCTCCTCAATGCTTGGGGGAATAAAAAGATCATGAAAACCAGCTTCCCCAAGCTTAGAACTTTCTATATCATTATCAACAATGGTGTTCAAAGCGTTCATACTAATATTACTACCAGCGCATGCAAATAAGATTCCATAGGTTTTTTAATTTTCGCATCAAACAATCCATGTTTTAAATCAAGAAATAGAATAAGAAGCTCATTGTTGTCCATTATGCCAAACTAGTGTAAACAAGAAACAAAAAGATGCAATTGCAGGATCTAAAGGAAATAGCTTCGAGTACTTACAACGGTGTCGGAAAAGTGCTTAGTAGCCCAGATCCGGAGTGTGAGTACCTTTTACCTTTCCTCCCCGGCAACGGCGCCAGAAAAGTGCTTGATGTCTACGGGTGCTTTTATTCTTGTAGACAGTGTTGGGCCTCCAAGAGCAGAGGTTTGTAGAACAGCAGCAAGTTTCCCTTAAGTGGATCACCCAAGGTTTATCGAACTCAGGGAGGAAGAGGACAAAGATATCCCTCTCATGCAACCCTGCAACCACAAAGCAAGAAGTCTCTTGTGTCCCCAACACACCCGATAGGTGCACTAGTTCGGCGAAGAGATAGTGAAATACAGGTGGTATGAATAAATATAAGCGTAGCAACGGCACCGAGAAAAGTGCTTTGCCCGGGACTGGCGTGTGGTTGATGGTGGTAATATTGCGGACAGTAGAGATGCGATAGAAACAGGTAAACAAGCAGCGATAGCGATATTTAGGAACAAGGCCTAGGGATCATACTTTCACTAGTGGACACTCTCAACATTGATCACATAACAGAATAAATAGATAGATGCTAGACTCTACACTCTCTTGTTGGATGATGAACACCACTAACTGTGTAGGATTACACGAACCCTCAATGCCGGAGTTAACAAGCTCCACAATATTCTATGTTCATGTTTAAATAACCTTAGAGTGCATGACAGATCAACATAACCAAACCAAGTACTAACATAGCATGCACACTGTCACCTTCACACTACGAAAGGAGGCATAGATCACATCAATACCATCATAGCAATAGTTAACTTCATTAGCTACAAGAGATCACAATCATAGCCTACGCCAAGTACTACACGATGCACACACTGTCACCATTACACCGTGCAGGAGGAATAAACTACTTTAATAACATCACTAGAGTAGCACACAGATAAATTGTGATACAAAACACATTGAAATCATAAAGGGATATAAATAAGCACTTCACTATGCCATTCATAACAGTGAATAAGTATTCTGTGAAATATAGCCTAAGAGACCCACACGGTGCACACACTGTCACCTTTACACACGTGGGACAAGGAGTCTCCGGAGATCACATAAGTAAAACCCACTTGACTAGCATAATGACATCTAGATTACAAGCATCATCATATGAATCTCAATCATGTAAGGCAGCTCATGAGATTATTGTATTGAATTACATAGGAGAGATATGAACCACATAGCTACCGGTACAGCCTTTAGCCTCAATGGAGAACTACTCCCTCCTCACGGGAGACAGCAGCGTTGATGAAGATGGCGGTGGTGTCGATGGAGGAGCCTTCCGGGGGCACTTCCCCGTCCCGGCGGCGTGCCGAAACGGAGACTCCTGTCCCCCGGATCTTGGCTTCGCGATGGCGGCGGCTCCGGAAGGTTTTCTCTGGTTTCGTCGAACGTAATAGGGTTTTCGCGACGGAGACCTTAAGTAGGCGGAAGGGCAGCCTCGGAGGGGGCCTGGTGGGCCCACACACTAGGAGGGCGCGCGCGGCCCCCCCTCTGGCCGCGCCAGGGTGGCGTGTGGGGCCCCCAGGGCTTCCCTCTGGCGGCTCTCGGGTGTTCTGGAAGCTTCGTCCAATTATAAGACTCTGGGCGTTGATTTCGTCCAATTCCGAGAATATTTCCTTACTAGGATTTCTGAAACCAAAAACAGCAGAAAATAGGAACTGGCACTTCGGCATCTCGTCAATAGGTTAGTTCCGGAAAACGCATAAATATGACATAAAGTATGCATAAAACATGTAGATATCATCAATAATGTGGCATGGAACATAAGAAATTATCGATACGTCGGAGACGTATCAATATCCTATTGGAAGATGTGTACCAACACCCATTAGAGTAAGAAAGAGTTATTTAGACTTGTAATAAGAGTAATACCAAGTGATAAAGATAGGTATATAAGAAGATATCCTACTAGCAAGTATAATCAGACAAATAATGGGTAAGTAAAATCTATCTAGACATGTGAAACAATGGATAGTAAGTGATAACTATGAGTCATCTGAGGTAGTATAGACTATGATGATTCAATCATGGGAGGTAAGGAAGAGTGATTGGAATAAAATTATGTCTACTTATAAGGTAGAGATATAAATCATATATGATTCACTTGGGAGTCATTATGTGATGGATTAGAACATCATAAATTATAAGAGGAGAACAATAAGAAGCCAGCTGTTCAACAATAGTGCAAGAATTTTTTTCCAAAACCATGGGAAGTGTGCCAAGCACATCATGACCATAGTCTTAGGATAGAAACACTTGGAAGTATATGGACTATGCTCTAATAGTTAGGAGTTTAGAGTAGCTACATTAAAATCTAGAGATAGCATGTGAAGTAGTCCTCAACAAAATGGAAGCTAAGTTAGAAGTTCCAATGGAAATTAGGTCAACCTCAACTATTCCAGACCACTTTGTGTCAAGTTTATCTCATTGCAATTGTGCAATTAAGGTAAAGGTTGAGACAAATAGTAGAATCCCATATATACGTGCTAAGTATCACGATATAAACCTATCTTATGTGGTGTTATATACTACACTTCAGAGCCTGATGTTTAGAGATGTCTTACTCAACTACTATGTTCAGGCTTATGATGGTGTGTATTATATGCACAAAGCTGAATCTTCTTGGATTTTATTGGACTTTCATTGCTTGACTAGATCCATACATAAAGTTTAACTTTGATATGCAAGTGCATGTTGCAATATCAAGTTCTTACTTGATGCTATAGATCTAGAGGGTAATGGTATTCATGTGAGGAAGTGACGAATTATGAAGATTCTGAAGACAAGATGAAGGTTCATCAGATAAAGGAAACAAAGTTGTGGGAAGCAACCACAATATTCAGAAGGAAGTACCAACCAAAACTCATGCTTTACCTCAACAGAGGTGTACTTTAGTACATAGGAAGTATGAAGGTGAGAAATATGATGACTGTGGAGTAGTAGAAGTAGAACCATAGTCATTATGGAAGAGGGAATGCATGGGAAATCACTTAGGATACTATATTCATAGTGTCAGCTAGTGGTTTTCTTGCAAAATAAACCCTGAATGAAGGAAGATGATTTATGAAACCATAGCAGATATAGGATCAATACTGCGAGATAAAATGGAAGATGTCCCGACCAATTGGTCAAAACCTATAATAGAATACACTTTTAGATAACGAATAGCCACAGTTGGTATCAAATAACTCACACTGATATCAAATAAACCACAGTTGGTATAAGATAAACCACAACTGGTAGAACAAATAAAATTTTGCCAGTCAAATAATTAAGACCTATAAACATTTAGTTAAAGGATTCGTGTTGGATGTCCTCGATTGAGTGGATACACCACAAAGATTCTTCACAAAACTTTAGAGGAATATAAATCATAAACAAGACCTAGATCAATATTCTAATCATAAGTCCAATGGTTGGAAGAAAAGGAGTTGAAGACATAAGAAAACTCTAAGGGTAGAGTAAAGATTGAGTTGGATGTACAGTAACTCAATACTTTAAGCTATATAGAAGCAGAAGGTCTGAACTGAGAGGAAGTTCGATCTTATTTTCATAAGATTGTTGAACACTACTTTCAGAAGTATGTCAGACCAGAAGCCGAGGTTATACCTCGAGGAAGTAAGAAGTGGACTATAACTTGAGAAAGTAAGTAATATTTACTCAGAAGTACGATAGCTCAAGTCAGCTAAGTTTAATGAAGTTGGACGAAGAAGATACTGTAGACCAAATACAGCTCGAGAAGGCCAAATACTGAAGAAGATTGACCATACCAAAACTAAATATTAATTGAAAGATTCCTTTCATGGAACCTAAAAGAACCAAAATAGTTAAAGGTATCAATCATAAACCATGATTGGATGGACTAAATGAGTCTAATCCATTCTTAGAGGAATAAACCATCACGACCATTTCCATGGTAAGTACCTTACAAGTACCATTATTGCAGTTTTGGTAGTAAGGGAAAACAAAGACCTATTTACCAATTAGGAGTAGGTTATCAAATTAGTCTTCAGTTAAGACTAGCAACAACAGAAGAAGTCGCAATCCTTGAATCTTCAATGAGAAAGGAAACAAGATTATGATATTGAAAGAAATCATGGAATTGAAGTAAGAGCCATGATTCAGAGACAAACACTAATGGATTCCAAGAAGAACCTGGACAAGGGATATATACAATTATATCCAGTGAGATCACCACGGAGTTCGAGAGAAGTCGTAGTCTGCGCAAGTCAGATCCACACTCCGGAAACATGAGAGAGCTCAAACTTCGAGGACGAAGTTTAGTTTAAGGGGTAGAGACTGTAGCATCCCAGGTATTGGGGTTACAAAAATAGAGGAAACTGATGTGTGCATTGCATTCATGCATAGAAAATCCGGGGAATTTTCGCGCTTAAAAGTAAAACAGTCACGATGAATCGAAGTTTCACTTGACCTTGGTGGAATTGAACTAGCTCATCAAGTCAAGCGCTATAAACCTCAATGTGACTTTGTTAAAACCTTGTTTTGGGTAGAGATGATTTGATCTAAGGGGTTAGATCAAATGGAACTAAAAATCAACACAACAACACTTTACTCAATGATCAATTGCTTGATCTTATAAAGGATCATAACATGGAATTCCTTGTCATAACATATGAACATACATCTATTTGGAAATCAATTAACAATAAATGAAGAAACCATTCTTCACTTATCTTTTCCATGTCCTAAAAATAATCTATGATCCTACCATGAAACCTCATGGTAATTATTCCACTTCCACATTGGAATTATAACCAGGAGATCCACTCAAGAAGTGTATATTCCTCTCTATTACAAATAGCTTTACATAAAACCTAAAGAGGTGAGAGTTCTATTCTATTTAAGTAAGCAATGACAAACCTTGAGGCAAATCTTGAATATAAATATCCATATGATCACAACATTATCTTCAAGAGGAACCCTAGAGTATTATTCAAGCCTTCCCAAATGAGAGAGACCATTTACTCTAAACCTAGCTTTACCTATTAATGAACAAAGGACAACCTTTGAACTAAAGTATTAGGTTGTAAACCATTTTCCTTGGAGTGGTGAGATAATCTAATATCACATGGAATAATACCATATCCATGAATTGATAAAGTAAGGAGGAGATTAACTCAATCAAGATAGCCAAGTGGAGTTTTAGACTTAATACCTATTGAGATATTGTGAGTACACCATAAACCCTAGAATAACTATTCCTGTATGAGAGAACTCAAGCTATGGTGTTATTCTCAAGATAGTTGAGTCAACACTTAAATTTGTGAGAAGGACCCATACCATATATCCAGATGATTATGTCATCATACCTTGGAAAGAACTCTAACATAATATCTCTGGCATTCTCCTGGGATATAAATTATTGGGGCAACCATAACCATGTCCATTCAAGAAATTATAAAATAAGTTCTATACCTTAATTGATCAAGACAATACTTAACCTTGGGAGCGAGAAACCTAATTCTTGAGAGATAACTTAGGAAGCCAAACCTTGATCATTATAAATTGTGTAATGATCATAAACCCTAAGAAATTGAGATAAAGATATTAAGAACAAGTTGATCATGCCTAATCCATGATCATGTTCTTGAGGTATTGGGGATAAAACCTAATAGGATAAGTAGATATCATTCACCCATGAAATTATAGGGAGGTAATTAGTAAGCAACCCTAGGCTTATATTTCAACCTTTACTTGTGAACCACTTGGTGATCATAAGTAGAATCCTACCATATCTATATTACATAAATTAAAGAACCTAAGAAAACCTTAGAGTAAAACTCCATACTCAATATGGTGAGAAACCATCCATCCATATGACCAAAGTTAACTATAAAAAGAACTATAACAACCTTAGTTACTTCAACAATAGATTAAGGATAATAATAAAAGTCTATTGGTATAAGATAACACCAATTCTCATATCCTTAGTAGCTAAAGGAGCACATGAAATAATAAGCAAGTAACCATTTTATCATGCATTGGGGAGAGTAAACCTAGCCAATGTAACATGATGTCATCCCAATTCCATAAACTAAAATTATATCCCAACCCTAGTATATGTATCACTATGATGATCATAATATAAACCCATGCCATAATTGAGATTCAAACCAATTGCCATTAGGTAAATATCATTAGAACCCTAATGGTTCATTAATTAAATACAATGTTTCAATTATAAAAACATAAGAGCCACCTAATGCTAAGTCCTATAATTAAACCAGTGGTGTAGTGATCAACTATTTATCTTGGTAACCAAGATCAACCATGATGGAAACAATACCTACCTAGATACTTTCAAGTATAATGATAGTATTAACCTTAATAACAGGGGTTATGATAGAAACTATAAAACCCTAATACATTGGAGCTCACATAAAATCATGTGCAATTGACCAATTCCTCCAATATGAAATCAAGTCCTAATAATAACTGATACGTCTCCGACGTATCGATAATTTCTTTTGTTCCATGCTACATTATTGATGATATCTACATGTTTTATACACATTATATGTCGTATTATGCATTTTCCGGCACTAACCTATTAACGAGATGCCGAAGAGCCAGTTGCTGTTTTCTGCTGTTTTTGGTTTCAGAAATCCTAGTAAGGAAATATTCTCGGAATTGGACGAAATCAACGCCCAGGGGCCTATTTTTACACGAAGCTTCCAGAAGACCGGAGGGGAGACAAAGTGGGGCCACGGGGCGCCACCACACTAGGGCGGCGCGGCCTAGAGGGGGCCCGCGCGGCCCTAGCGTGTGGGGCCCCCGTGACTCTCCCGACTCCGCCCTTCCGCCTACTTAAAGCCTTCGTCGCGAAACCCTCTGTACCGAGAGCCACGATACGGAAAACCTTACTGAGACGCCGCCGCCGCCAATCCCATCTCGGGGGATTCGGAGATCTCCTCCGGCACCCTGCCGGAGAGGGGAATCATCTCCCGGAGGACTCTTCATCGCCATGATCGCCTCCGGAGTGATGAGTGAGTAGTTCACCCCCGGACTATGGGTCCATAGCAGTAGCTAGATGGTCGTCTTCTCCTTATGTGCTTCATTGTTGGATCTTGTGAGCTGCCTAACATGATCAAGATCATCTATCCGTAATACTATATGTTGTGTTTGTCGGGATCCGATGGATAGAGAATACTATGTTATGTTAATTATCAAGTTATTACCTATGTGTTGTTTATGATCTTGCATGCTCTCCGTTATTAGTAGAGGCTCTGGCCAAGTTTTTTCTCTTAACTCCAAGAGGGAGTATTTATGCTCGATAGTGGGTTCATGCCTCCATTAAATCTGGGACAGTGACGAAAGTTCTAAGGTTGTGGATGTGTTGTTGCCACTAGGGATAAAACATTGATGCTATGTCTAAGGATGTAGTTATTGATTACATTACGCACCATACTTAATGCAATTGTCGTTGTTTTGCAACTTAATACCGGAAGGGGTTCGGATGATAACCTGAAGGTGGACTTTTCAGGCATAGATGCATGCTGGATAGCGGTCTATGTACTTTGTCGTAATGCCCAATTAAATCTCACTATATTTATCATATCATGTATGTGCATTGTTATGCCCTCTCTATTTGTCAATTGCCCGACTGTAATTTGTTCACCCAACATGCTTTTATCTTATGGGAGAGACACCTCTAGTGAACCGTGGACCCCGGTCCTATTCTTTACATCGCATACAATCCCATCGCAATACTTGTTTTATCGTTTTCTCGCAAACAATCATCTTCCACACAATACGGTTAATCCTTTGTTACCGCAAGCCGGTGAGATTGACAACCTCACTGTTTCGTTGGGGCAAGTACTTTGGTTGTCTTGTGCAGGTTCCACGTTGCCGCCGGAATCCCTGGTGTTGCGCCGCATTACATTCCGCCACCATCAACCTTCAACGTGCTTCTTGGCTCCTCCTGGTTCGATAAACCTTGGTTTCTTTCTGAGGGAAAACTTGCTACTGTCTGCATCACACCTTCCTCTTGGGGTTCCCAACGGACGTGTGTCAACTGCACGCATCAATAACTTCCAAAACAATTGGAAGAGGAATAACCAGCTCTAATTATTCAACAGGGAGTTATATCATAAATGAGAAAGGAAATGAACATTAATACCTAAAATTCTTGCCTAATTAAAAATTGTAGCAAGGCTCACATATATGATTGTTCAACAACAATGGAGTAATACATATATCCTTTTAATGGTCCCAATGAAATTCATATACTCAGAATACCTGCATGGTATTACATGAGTTAAATTTGAATTAAAACAGAATTATAAAACAGAATTAAATGAAATAGAAAACAGAAAAGAGAAAATAGAAAAAGACATACCTGGACCTTACCTGTCACACAGCCTAGCAGCGGCCTACATCCTGGCCCAAGCCGGAGCCCAAAACCAGCCCAACACCACGGCCCAGACCAGCCCACTTACCCCTTCGCCAAAAATATCAGAGGAGAGGGTCGTCCTCATCCACTTCCTCCGCATGGTCGACAGCACGAAGTAGTGCTCGGCTTCATCGCGTCGCTGGCAGCCTCTCCTCGCCCGAATTCGTGACGAGGCGCATCACACCGCCATATTTAAGCCCCACGATGAGCCCTGGCCTCGATTTCTTCTTCCTCCGCTCGAATTCATCCCAGACGGAAAACCTAGCTCGCTCGGCCACCATTACCGCCGACGACTGGAGCCTTCCCAAGCATCGCCGTGGTCACCGTCGTCCTCACCGTGCTCGACTTGCCCACCAGACAAGAGGAATCAAGCCGTAGCCTCCCGGAGCGCCGTCAACGACCTCATCCTCTCCGACGGCCGGAGCTAGAAATTCCGGCGATGCCGACCTCCTCTCGTCTCGCCGCCATGCTCATCGTGCTCAGGGTGAGTCACTGGTGCTCAAGCGCCTCCTAGCCCTCTCGATTGCTCGCTGTATCGCCGCCGCATCGTTAGCCCGTGAGTACTGCCGCCGCCCCTTGCCGCCGAGCACGCTCCGGTGACCATGCCGGAGCGGCACCGCCACCATTTGGCTTGCCTCGACGCGCTGATTCAAAGGAACCCAGTCGCCCATCCTAACGCGCCCGAAATCGCCGGCGACGATCTCGCCTGGCCGCCGGCCAGTAGCCTCCACGCCAGGGTGGCGAATTTGACTCGGTCAAATGCCCCGTGGCAGGTGAGGTGGGCATGGCCCCACCAGTCATTGACTGTGTGGGTGATCTGTACGGGTAGCTCTAGTTATTTGCTTTAAATTCAATTCCAGAAAATTGCTGCAACTTTGACAAATTGTAGAAAATTAAATATAGCTCAGAAAAATAAGATATCAAAATCCTTATAAAGATAAACCCTATCCAATAAAAATATAAAATAAAATTTTTACTTTTAATAAAAATTTAATTATTTATTACTTGTTATTCAAGCCTTTAATTTTAATTCTAAATTCAATTAAAATTCAATAATTAGTAATATTTCCAAAAGTAAATAAAAACCAGAAAATAAATAAAGAAAACATTAAAACTAACTTTCTTTATTTATTCTTTGTTAAATAATTATTAGAGGGAGTTAAACCCTAATTATTAATTGTTTACAAATGATAAATGCCAAATTCAATATCATTTTTATTTACAAGTTATTAACAACTTCAAATTCAAATTTAAGTTATTAACCTAAGAACTATTGGGTAATTAGGAGACCCTAGTTCCATTATGAATAAAATTATAACCTCATAATTTTAGGTGGTATTCTAAAACCCTAAATTCATTAGGAACTCTAGTTCCATTATTACATGTGAACCCTAAATTGTTACCAAACCTAAACCCCAAGTTAACATGTGATCATGTTACCCCAATAGTAGTCATAGAACAATAATAGCAACTAAATATTTGCCATGTCCACATAAAATGTAAGAACACTATCACTAGTTAATTTCTATTCTATGTTCTCATCCAAATACAACTAGATGATCAACTAGGATCAACCAAGTGTAAAACCTAGTTTCTAACCTTAGAGATATCAACCTCTAATCACCCTTACTTAGCATCACACCATGGTGATGAATCCTAATAGTAACCATACCTATTATTTTGCACTACATACCCCTGTTCCACTAAACCCTACTAGTGTGAGATACTTACGAACCATCCTATTTAGGAACCAACCATTCTCTACTTAGAAATTCAATAGCTAATCCAAGATAACCTAACCTTAATTGATATACTTCTTAGTACTTAAGAAGTATGTTCTTCAAACGTTATTCTTTTGAAGTAAACCAAAGATTCATCATCAACCCTGCTTATAAGGACCTATAAACTCTAGCTAGCTATCACCAACAAGATGAACCAATCTTGATAGCAACCTTGCATGAATAATTACTTAGAATGCCAGGCTTAACTCAACCTTACCAGCCCTAGATGTTGATGAATCCAACCTTATTGTGATCCATCTAATACTTACTCTAGAAACTAGTTGGAAACCATAATAAACCATAAAACTCCACCACCCTGATTGTCATACTTGTTCTTTATTAAAGAACATGTTCTTCAAAAGTTATTTTTTTGAAATACATAATAATCAATCATTAACCATGACATATAGTGCTAAACCCAACCACTATTCATTACTTGTTAGGATTACACCAAACCTTATTGCTGTGTGCTATTAATACTATTGTTATGCTATATTGCAGCACCTGTTTATGATACCAAGTAATCACACCTGAATAAGAACCTTGTTTGTAGAATTACTCTAAAAAGTGCAACACACTCTAAACCAATCATATCAACTCACTAATCCCAAATCATCGGGGTTAGGTCACGCTTAGAGCGATTGCATCTCATACTTATGCATTATTGCATCTTTGCCACTCTTTTAAACATCGTCCTTACCGGACGATGATGCTATTTCATAATTTGGAGTTATTGCGTATCGAAGACCCTGCCTACATAATCTTGCAGTCAAGAAAGGCAAGTTCATCACTTGCTCATGTCATTTGAGTATTTTTACCAAATTACTTGCAAAGTACTATGTTTATTACTATTGCATAAAAAGCAAAACCACTATTTTCATAACTATGAATATGACTATGTGGTGGGCAATGGAACCATGGATTGTGTTGATATGGTGGAGGTTCCATTGCAAGGGTTTATATCCATCTAGGATTAAACAACAAATGTCGTCCAGTGATTCTTGTGCCGTAATACCCGTGTTAACCATAAGATCCGGAGTGGGACGGAGTAGTCAAAAGAGTTTCCACCTCTCGTTCATCAACGGATGCTCATTACTGGGTGCACTTGATCTCGAGAAACAAGATGCAGGGGGGAACCCGTAGAAGTCCCCACGGTAATGAGGTCTATGATGGGTTGCAACTGCCGGCGTAGGAATGTATGGTAGAGCCCTGCATTGTCGTCGTGGTCGGGTGATAACCCACAAGTATAGGGGATCGCAACAGTCTTCGAGGGAAGTAAAACCCAATTTATTGATTCGACACGAGGGGAGACAAAGAATACTTGAAAGCCTTAACATCGGAGTTGTCAATTCAGCTGCACCTGGAAACAGACTTGCTCGCAAGAGTTTATCGAGTAGTAACAGTTTTATAGCGAGTAGCGATAGTGAAATAACGAGCGGCAGAGTAACAAAGACAGCAGTAGTGATTATAGTAAACAGCGGGATTAAAATACCGTAGGCACATGGATGGATGAACGGGCGTTGCATGGATGAGAGAAACTCATGTAACAATCAAAGCGGGGCATTTGCGAGATAATAATAAAACGGTATCCAAGTACTAATCAATCAATAGGCATGTGTTCCATATATAGTCGTACGTGCTCGCAATGAGAAACTTGCACAACATCTTTTGTCCTACCAGTACGGTGGCAGCCGGGCCTCTAGGGAATCTACTGGAAATTAAGGCACTCCTTTTAATAGAGCACCGGAGCAAAGCATTAACACTCCGTGAACACATGTGATCCTCATATGACCGCCTTCCCCTTCGGTTGTCCCAATTTCTGTCACTTTGGGGCCTTAGGTTCCGGACAACAATATGTGTATACAACTTGCAGGTAAGATCATAAAGCAATGAATATCATCATGAATCGATAACATGTTCAGATCTGAGATCATGGCACTCGGGCCCTAGTGACAAGCATTAAGCATAACAAGTTGCAAAAATATCATAAAAGTACCAATTACGGACACTAGGCACTATGCCCTAACAATCTTATGCTATTACATGACCAATCTCATCCAATCCCTACCATCCCCTTTAGCCTACAGCGGGGAATTACTCACACATGGATGGGGGAAACATGGCTGGTCGATGGAGAGGCGTCGGTGGTGATGATGGCGATGATCTCCTCCAATTCCCCGTCCCGGCGGAGTGCCAGAACGAAGTTTCTGGTCCCGAGACGGAGTTTCGCTACGGTGGCGGCGTACTGGATGGTTTCTGGCGATTTCGACTAACTCCCGTGCGTTTTTAGGTCGAAGGCATTAAGTAGTCCGAAGGAGGGCGTCGGGGGCCAGCCGAGGGGGCCACACAATAGGGCGGCGCGCCCCCCTCCTGGGCCGCGCCGGCCTAGTGTGTGGGGCCCTCGGGCCCCCACCTGGCTTGCCCTTCTGGCTCCGTCAATATTCTGGGAAAATAGGACCTTTCGCATAAATTCCGAGGATTTTCCTGAAAGTTGGATTTCTGCACAAAAACGAGAAACCAGGGCAATTCTGCTGAAAACAGCGTTAGTCCGTGTTAGTTGCATCCAAAATACACAAATTAGAGGCGAAACAATAGCAAAAGTGTTCGGGAAAGTTGATACGTTTTGGACGTATCAACTCCCCCCAACCTTAGCTTATTGCTTGTCCTCAAGCAATTCAGTTGACAACTGAGTGCGATAAAAGAACTTTCACGAACACATTTTTTCATATGATGTAAATATTCTCATGATATGGCAAGTACTTAAGCAGTTCATAATAAGATACATGCAAATAAAATCATCTAATGGCTATGTCAATCATGGAAAAGGTACCAACAAACTAATAATGAGCATCATGAATCATGTCTATCAGCAGGATTGCAATGTTCATAGAATGATATGATAAAGTGGTATCTCGCTTGCCCGTATTTGTACAGCAAAACATAAATGCTCGGGCACCTTTGAGGTTCATGAGAAGACTGAAGTAGAGGATATCAAAGATTAAAGCATCAAAGTTATACCACAATTAATCACATTTTGGGACAAGCATATTATACTAAGAATGACAGTTGTGCTCTCAAGAAAGTGCTCAAAGAAAGGATGGAGACTCAATGTAAAAGTAAAAGATTGACCCTTCGTAGAGGGAAGCAGGGATTAACATGTGCTAGAGCTTTTCATTTGTAAAACAGGAGTAAAATTATTTTGAGAGGTGTTTGTTGTTGTCAACGAATGATAGTGGGTACTCTAACTACCTCGTCAACCAGACTTTCAAGAGCGGCTCCCATGAAGGACGTTATCTCTACCAGCAAGGTAAACCATCCCTCTTCTCTTTTGTTTACACACATATTTTAGTTTCATTATGGATGACACTCCCCCCAACCTTTTCTTACACAAGCCATGGCTAACCGAATCCTCGGGTGCCTTCCATCAATCACATACCATGGAGGAGTGTCTATTTGCAATTTAAGTGAAGAGAATTATTAGTGAAAGTCGATTAATTGGGGCTGGGAACCCCATTGCCAGCTCTTTTTGCAAAATTATTGGATAAGCGGATGTGCCACTAGTCCATTATGAAAGTCTGTCAAGAGTAAATGACAAGATTGAAAGATAAATACCACATACTTCCTCATGAGCTATGAAACATTAACACAAATTGAGAAGCATTTTGAAGATTTTAAAGGTAGCACATGAGAATTTACTTGGAATGGTTTGAAATGCCATGCATAGGTATTTATGGTGGACACTGCGGAATAACTTGGTTTTCATGTGTTTGGAAGCACGAGCAGCGTTCCCGCTCGGTACAAGTGAAGGCTAGCAATAGACTAGGAAGCGACAATCAAGAGAGCGATGAATCGTCATAATCATGCTTGCGACAAAAATAAATTAACGGAGGCATAAAAGTGATACAAGAACTCTGAGGTAAAGTAAATCATCGAGGCTTAATTGACATTTTGTTCAGTCATATGCATGCGTGAGCATGTCCAGAATCTGTTTTCAGGCAGCACTTCCCCAAATATCATCTTCCTCTCATTAGAAAACCACTCAAAGAAACTAAACAAGTATATACAAGTATCCAGCAACCATAATATGCAAAGAATGAGTGATGCCGGTATACCTCCCCCAAGCTTAGGCTTTTGGCCTAAGTGGAGATCAACCCAGCGAGGGTCTGGGTTCCACGCCGGTGGATCATACATGGCGTAGTCATAATAAGGTCCCGATGCAGAAGAAAAGCGTGGAGGCTCCTCATACCCAACTTGTTGATGCGAAGAACTTGCTGCATCGGATGAGTCAAGGCGTTCCTCGGCCTCCTCCGTTCCGTCCCTTGCATGATGGCCATCTCCCTCTATGTATGCATTCAGTTCACCTTCCGTGATCGACCAATCCTTCCTGGAATCAAAGTTAAATAGAACAGTGCGAGCAATCCTACTAATTTTTCAGTTTTCTTAGTTATCCTCCAAGCTTTCTTGTAAAATGTTATCTTGTAAAACAGGTTACCCAAATTAGATGAATCAGAAACAAATTCATGTTTAATCATGGATACTATGTCAAGTTTCTCTATGGGAAGTTGAATATCAAGATGGTGAGGTTCTACACCATGCATAGCTAATAAACGAGAGGCGATGAGACCTCCACAAATTCCTCCCTTCTCACGGTTAGTAGCAAGTCTATTGGCTATCAAAGCACCCAAGTTGTAAGTCCTATCACCTTGTAATGTAGTAGCTAGAAAGGCTAAATCCTGGATAGATAACTTACTTGCATTCTTTCTAGCAAGAACGCACTTGGTGATGAAATAAGCAAAGTAACGAATAGCTGGGAGTTGAATACTACTGATTTTACCACCATCCTCTAAGTAGCTTCTTCCATGACAAATCATCTTGAAGAGGTTCAAGAGCTCTTGCAGCGATCCCCTTATCTTCTCGCATGATCCCCATTGCGGCACTCTGATTGCTGCACAAAAATCATCGAATGGCAAGTTGACAGTTTTATTATAAATTTTGTACCGAACCATGTGGTTAGATCGCGACCAATTGAATTCAAAATCCTGCACTACAGACATAGTCAATTTTGCATATTGGCATGGTTCACCAACAACAAAATCATCCAACCCTGCACGAGAAATTAGACTTTGAACATCTTGCAAGATTCCTGCACTTCTCATAAAATCCACGCACGGGTAGTAAGAGGGGTATACTCCTTCTTCGCGGTGAACTCTCATAACCTGTTGCACCTCCAATTCTTGTTGGTTGAGTTGGTGCCTACTCCCTTCCATTTTCTGAAATTTTTCGACAAACAATATAAAATTTGATTTGGTGACATATAATTGGGGGAAACTACCATAGGAACTTGCTAGAGTACTAATCATGCATCAAAACTAGTTTCTACCACTTAGAACAAGCATGCAAGCTCACTAAACATGTTACCTACAGCAGCAAAATATTCAAGATATACTCCACCAAACAAAATTCTACTTGGATAATCGAAGTAGTCACATACCGGAG
Organism: Lolium rigidum; assembly: GCF_022539505.1. Classification (NCBI taxonomy): domain Eukaryota; kingdom Viridiplantae; phylum Streptophyta; class Magnoliopsida; order Poales; family Poaceae; genus Lolium; species Lolium rigidum. The sequence continues at coordinate 343,237,549 of NC_061510.1, forward strand.
AGCAAATGTGCCAAATTTCAGAGAGAAATCTGGGCTGAGCAAAGAGATCGAGAAATCTTGAGCTGTTGAGCAGAAACGCGAGTGAGAGAACCTGGTGCGAGTTTTTTCGGGAGAGAGAAGAGAATGGGAGAAAGAGATGATGTAGTGGGGCAAGGAGGGGCCCACACAACAGGGTGGCGCGCCTTGCTGGCCGCGCCGGCCTGTGGGGTGCCACCCTGGAGTGCCCCACTGGTCATCCCCAGGTGTTCCCAGGTGCGTCGTCGAAAAATAGGACCAATGGTATAATTTTTGTGAATTTTTGAAAACTTTGAAAAATGCACATTTACGGGTGTCAAAATTATTATTACCGGGCAGGAAATTTTTTGAAATCTCTAATTAACTAAAGAACTTTGCAAAAACAAAAGTGCTACAGCAAGTAGATCAAGTGGAGGAAGAAAGAGATGTTGTTTAGCTCTTCTATGCATATAAAATGAATTTGTTAACAAGGTTGATCAAGTCTTGCCACCAAATAAATTTTACATAACATAATTAAGAAGAATTAAACCTCAAATCAATCATGTTACCTTGTATTGAATTGATATGGATCCAATCACAAGAGTTTGATATTCTTCTTTAGGCTCATATATTGGACAATCAATAGTTCCCACTTTAATAGTTCTCACATTAGAAATTGTATTAACTCCACATGCTTTCTCAATCCTCTTGGGAAAATAAACAGTATGCTCCTTGTCATCGACAATCGAAAGTAACTTTTCCTTTATTGCAATCAATAACAGCCCCTAGCGGTGTTAAGAAAAGGTCTCCCAAGAATAATAGACATATTATCATCTTCGAGGCATTTCCAACACAACAAAATCAGTTAATATCAAGCAGTTATTAGTAACTTGAACAAGAACATCCTCACATATACCAACAGGAATAGCAGTAGATTTATCAGCCATTTGCAAAGATATATCAGTCGGTATCAACTTATCTAAATAAAGTATCCTATAAAGAGAGAAAGGCATAACACTAACACCCGCTCCCAAATCACATAGAGCAGTTCTAACATAATTATTCTTAATGGAACAAGGAATAGTCGGAATACCTGGGTCGCCAAGCTTCTTTGGAACCTTACCATTGAAAGAGTAATTAGCAAGCATAGTGGAAATCTCCTCATTAGGAATTTTCCTTTTGTTAGACACAATATCTTTCATATACTTTGAATAAGGAGGCAATTTAATAGCATCAGTCAAAGGTATTTGCAGGAATAAAGGTTTCATCCAATCATAGAATTTATTATAGTGTTCTTCTTCCTTTGATTTTAGTTTCTTAGCAGGAAAAGGCATTTGCTTTTGAACCCAAGGTTCCCTTTCACTACCATGTTTCTTAGCAATAAAATCTTCTTTAGTATACTTTTTATTTTTGGGATTTCTATTTTCCTGCCCCTGGCTCCTTAGTTGTACTCAGTTTTCCCCAGCTCCTTAGTTTTTCCTCAGTTTTCCCCAAGCCCTTGTTTGAAACCCGCAGAAGCAGCTCAGACGGCAGGATTCCCGTTTAGTTGACCGTTCTGTCACGTGTGGGGCCGCGTCGTGTGGGGCCGCGTCGCGTGGGGCTGGTAGAAAGGGACCGCGTGGGACAGGACGAGACCGCGTTTGGTTGCACGTGAGCAGGAGTTGGGTTCTGTCTCTCTCGGCCCCAAATTGGCATTATTAAGAGCACCTTTTTCTCCTCTTTCTCTCTGTCCTTTTCACCAAAATAGTATCAAATCTAGAGAATCTTGCATTTCTATATTTCTTCAATTATTTGTGTCTTTTGGCCCTCGTTGTTTGCCCAATATGGCAGCAAATCTAGTACTCCCTCTGGTCCATATGTATGTAGTTAAATCTAGAAGCAAATCTCCAGGGTAATGTACGATAAATTCACGAGTCATAGTAAATAGAGAAAACAAAGACCAACAAAATATAGTATAATAGGGATAGATAATAGGGATCCCTCCCTAGATAATAAGCTGCATACACAGCAGCCAACATAGTAACGAGTTCGAGGTTCTTGACAGCACCATCATATTAACAACATAACAACAAGGGATCCATAGCTAACAACAAAGGGATCCCAACAACAAAATGGGAGGCAGCAGCAGCACACGTCCAGGACTCCGCCTACCCCATCTGGCTCTCCCTCCACTTGTTGCTGCAGCTCCCCTTGGGAGCCTTGGGCTTGAGCGGAGGCATGCGCCCGGCGGAGATCTCCACCCGCTGCATGCTGCGGAGGTGCATGCCGAGCGCCCTGTGCTTGGCGCGGAAGGAGTAGACGTTCACCATCGTGCCGACCTTGGGGAAGGTGTTGCTGATGTTCTCGGCATGCGTGACGAGGCAGTTGAAGTCCGTGGCGACGAGTCTCCTGGTGCAGAAGGGGCACCTGTACACACCCTTGGCGAAGTAGGATATGTACTGGCCGACCTGCAGCCTCCGCAGCACCTGGCGAGTCTTGACGTCATCCTCCTCGTCGTCGCTGCCGACGTCGCTGCCAGACATCTGATCCATATCAACCAGAAACTATGAGTGAATGAGTTGCAACGATGACGAACATGCATGATAACAAAGTTAGGAAAAACAGAGTCAGCCTCAGTTAGAGTGGGCATGATTATATATCTACAGGGAAGGTGTAAGCGAACCAAAGCTCATGCACAACAGGTTTGTACATAGCAATGGTTCGCTGAACCCTCCCTGTAAAAATTTGTGCCCAACGATTCATCATAGGCAAAGAAACAGATTCCAGATCTGAACTTGAACACATTCCAGATTATTTGCAAAATTAAATGGTTGATATCTTTTGATTAGTGCATAAAATAACTGATTGAGATCCCATGATTACTTGCATAAATTAACCGATTGAGATCCAATTATTACTTGCATAAATTAACCGAACGGCCGAACCCCAAATCTTAAAGGAAATCAAGAAGTGATCAAAACAAAATGGAATAAAATCGGCACAAATATTAGCCCAATACTCATCCATCTACAGATCCATCTACACCAGCAAAAATAGGGTTCAAAAAGGAATGGGGAAACAAAAAAGGAAGCAAACCGTAGTTACCTCGTTCCATGGGTCCTCCAGGAAGGTGTCGTAGGGGTTCGGGGGCCGGACGTACGGCACCGGCTCATAGGGGTCAAATCCCGGTGGGATCTGACTGCCACCAGCGGCAGCAGCCTCCGATGCACCGGCGGCGGCGGCGACGTCCGTTGAGGGGACGGCGTCGAAGAGGGAGGCGTCGCGCTTGGAGCCGACGGCGCCGTCGACGATGGGATTGGCATTCTCCTTGTCCATCTCGCCGGCAGAGGAGAGGGAGAGGGAGAGGGTTTTTTCCTTGGGAGCTTTGGAGAAGATGATGGGACGTGAGAGAGGCGTCGTTGCGTGGGCGAGTGAGAGTGACAGAGATAGTGGGAGGAGGCGTCTATAAAGGCGAGGGGTGGTTAATGCGACCCGCGTCCTACGCGTCCACCGCTGCACGTCTGCACGGCTTGGACTTCTGCAATGCGACACGCGTCCGAGATTGCACGTCTTCGACTTCGCACCGCGACCCGCGTCTACGCGTCAACAATTGCACGTCTTCCATTTCGCACCGCAACACGCGTCCTCGAGTCTAACCCCGGAAATTTAGATATACTCAGATATAACCTCGAGTCATATACTAGCATTTTTTGTGTGCTCGGTTTTCCCCTTGAGTGCTAATACGGCTAGTGCAATATGCTCAGCTTTACCCTCAAGTGGCTGGCCAACGATGCAGTCAACAAATGGGATTAACTAGTTAAATGAGTCATTAAATGTGCAAAAAAATCCGAAAAATAGTGGCACATACTCATGGAGTCTTTACCACAAATTGTCAGTTCTCAAAACATAGATAAGTCATAGATAAATCAAGTTTTACCACAAATTGCCACTTCTCAAAGGCCTTCTCAAATCACCTAGTAGCTATGAAGGTGCATGGTTTTCCACAATAAGCCCTTCCCAAAACAGCTTTCCCCAAAACATACTTTGTCTAAATGAGGCCACAATTCTCACACTCATGTATATTTGTATTGCAAATAGTTTGAGGTAGGCCAAGATGGGTTTCATTGTACAAAACACGCATTTTCCATTTTTTAAATCTCATATTTGAATCCCTTAGTCTGTTTATTATACAGGTTCCCTTGGTTTCTTGATACTACTCAGTTTTGCCCTCTCCCTCCACAAATTCTCGCAGACGTGCCACATCGCTCTGATTGGTCTAGCCCATGTCACGCGGATCGTGCCCGCCGACCGTTGATCGTATGATCTAACGGGAAGGATAACCCCTCTCTCTCTCTGTCGGCGGTTACCTTCCACTCTCTAAGTATGCTAAGGGAGGTTTTCTGTATTCATTTTCACGCGCTAAAAATTATAAACTCTTTTAGGCATTACTTTTCACGAAAAAAATAATAAACCATCACCGATTTGTTGTAGCCATTAGTTTTCACGAAAAAAATAATAAACCATCACCGATTTGTTGTAGCCATTAATTTTCACGCAAAAAATGATAAACCATCACCGATTTGTTGTAGCCATTAATTTTCACGCAAAAAATGATAAACCATCACCGATTTGTTGTAGCCATTAATTTTCACGCAAAAAATGATAAACCATCACCGATTTGTTGTATCCATTACTTTTCACGCAAAAAAATCCCTTTTCAGAAGTTCGAAAAAACCTAACTTGTTACAAAAGCTGGTTTCAGTGAGACCTAACCAAATTTGGCATACATGATGCCATATCTATAACAACAAGGAATAACTAAAATGGAAAGTTTCACAAAATTTCAAATTTAGGGCGAAAATGATGCCATACATTATGCCATAACTTGTTACCAAATCTGAAAATCAATTGGGGATTATAAAGGGAAATAAAAAGTTCGAAAAATGTAAAAACGAAACAATCTATCTATCTATGTATAGAAGATCGGCTGTATGAAATTTGAGGTCATTTAGAGAATGTAGAAAAAATCACCTTATTAGAAAAGCTGGTTTCAGTGAGACGAAACGGCATGCGTTGAAGCAAAGTGATTTTTTCGAACATCTCCAAATAACCCCAAATTTGCCATACATGATGCCATACGTGTAACAACAAGGAACCCTATCTAAAAAGTGTCAAAAAGTTTGCCCAACCGTATAGCTCTATCAAAAAGAACCTCACCATGGCGCTAGTATAATTTTGGGCTTAGTTACAAGGGTCCCTAGTTACAAACTTTCGTTACCTAACCTTCAACACGAAACTTGTTTCAAATCACTTTTGGCGTACAAGAAACAAATCCCACCTTGATTCGAGCACCACATCCTCCAAACGATGCCGATGCCGATATCGGCATGGTCAGAATGACTATGCTCGCCGCCATCGCTAGGTCACCGTCGGGATGCACCGTCAATCCCGTCCCCTCATTCGATCACTGACACACCAGAGATACCGCCGAGGCCAATGCCGAACGTACATGCTGATGCCAATGCCGAACATGCATGCACGCCGCTGTGGGCACGGCCACGCCGCCCCGCTATGCTGGACGCCACAGACCACCGTGAGGTCTTTCCCTTCGCCACCACACTCTTCTAGCACTCATCTATACACGCCAGAAAGGAGAGACACTAGTTTTCTCTACATTGCTCGCGTTCGTGTCGGACACGGTCGATCAAAGTTTTGAGGTAGTCGTCGATGTCGTCGACCATTTCTTCTCTTCTTTGCATGGTTAAACGCGTCTAGTTCATATCTATCTAATGCGTCTGGTCTCGCCTCATGCAGTTCTTTGTGGACGTCGATCTCATCTCGGCACCCCGCAGGCCACCTCCTCCGTGCCATCGCTGTACAGCTCCGTTTAAAAATCTATTCCTACCCGTGTATTTCCCATTGTATCAGCGCCATGGCCCACTTGTCATTCGATATACCGAAGCCCCACTCGTGCGCGTTTTGATCAGGGATACACCGATGCTTACGGTCAAACAAAGATGGATGGTCTGACGTGTCTTTGCGGGCACTACATGGCCCCACTAGTCAGAAGATAACGGTCAACCGTCGGGCAACCGGCCGTTACATCACGTGTGATGGTTTCAGACAAAGGCTTGGGTAAAACTGAGGAAAAACTAAGGAGCTGGGGAAAAACTGAGCACAACTAAGGACCCGAGGGCACGAAAATAGAAATCCCTTTATTTTTAGCATGCTTTTCAGGTTCTTCTTCAACCTCTTCTTTATCAGAAGCATCATTCTTATCATTATCTTTATCATGTTCATTACCACTTTCGGTTTCAGCATCGAAATAGAAATACTATTAGGATCATTAACGGGCTCGGAAGGATTCTACAACAGTTTTATGTTTCTTTTTCTTTTTCTTAGATGGAGCACTAGTTTCAGTTCGTGTTCAATTCTTTTGGGATGCCCTTCAGGATATAGAGGATCCTGGGTAGAAACACCGCCTCTAGTTGTTACTTCATAAGCATGCTTTTCTCTCCATCTTCCTGATCAAAATTATAAATTCTCTGCAAAGCAATATGTTGAGCACTAGCAGGAAAGTATTTCCGGAAGAAAACATCAAGCAATTCTTTTGGACTATTAATAGAATCATGTGGCAAACTATTATACCAAGTTTTAGCATCATCCTTTAATGAGAAAGGGAAAATTTTAGCAACGAAATAAGTACGCTTCTTAACATCATCGAAAAACAAGCTACTAAGAGTAGATAGCTCAATCATGTGTTCTACAAAGCACTTTCTTTTTCAGTACCACAAAAAGGTGTTTTCTCCACAATAGATATATGAGACAAATCAAGAGAAAAATCATAATCTTTATCCTTAATGTTTATAGGAGATGTGGCAAATTTAGGATCAGGAGACAGCTTTATATCTAACGGTATGTTGTGCAAGCAACTTTTTAATTTTTCTTGCATCAGTAGTAGCATTGCATTTATCAATAAAATCATCATCAAGTTCTACATAATCTTCATCAAGATTATCACTAGAGTATTCAACAGACTCAGGTGAATTAACAGGTGTAGCAGCATTTTCATTAGGAGTTTCATTACTTTCAATTTGTCTAGACCTAGTAATCGTAGCATCTAGAAAAGATCCCAATGAACCACTATCATCAAGCACAACAGAAGCATCATCAATATTATAAGAATTTTCAGACCTAGCAGAAGTACCAGCATGTGAAGCATGTGGTGGTGAAACAAGTTTATCAATCACAGATGGTGAATCAAGAGCAGCAGAGGTACTCAGAGTTGTACCTTTTCTTGTAGTGGATGGTAATATAGCGACTTTAGGATCACGAGGTTTACCCATGATGGAGAATTTGCAGCGAACAATATCAATACAAGTGAACTTCCAAATAAAGCTATGCTCCCCGGCAACGGCGCCAGAAAATAGTCTTGATAACCCACAAGTATAGGGGATCGCAACAGTCTTCGAGGGAAGTAAAACCAAATTTATTGATTCGACACAAGGGGAGACAAAGAATACTTGAAAGCCTTAACAGCGGAGTTGTCAATTCAGCTGCACCTGGAAACAGACTTGCTCGCAAGAGTTTATCAGTAGTAACAGTTTTATAGCAGGATAGCGTAGTGAAATAACGAGCAAGCAGAGTAACAAAGACAACAGTAGTGATTATAGTAAACAGCAGGATTAAAATACTGTAGGCACAGGGATGGATGAACGGGCGTTGCATGGATGAGAGAAACTCATGTAACAATCAAAGCAGGGCATTTGCAGATAATAATAAAACAATATCCAAGTACTAATCAATCAATAGGCATGTGTTCCATATATAGTCGTACGTGCTCGCAATGAGAAACTTGCACAACATCTTTTGTCCTACCAGCCGGTGGCAGCCGGGCCTCTAGGGAATCTATCGGAAATTAAGGCACTCCTTTTAATAGAGCACCGGAGCAAAGCATTAACACTCCGTGAACACATGTGATCCTCATATCACCGCCTTCCCCTTCGGTTGTCCCAATTTCGTCACTTTGGGGCCTTAGGTTCCTGGACAACAATACGTGTATACAACTTGCAGTAAGATCATAAAGCAATGAATATCATCATGAATCGATAACATGTTCAGATCTGTGATCATGGCACTCGGGCCCTAGTGACAAGCATTAAGCATAACAAGTTGCAACAATATCATAAAAGTACCAATTACGGACACTAGGCACTATGCCCTAACAATCTTATGCTATTGCATGACCAATCTCATCCAATCCCTACCATCCCCTTCAGCCTACAATGGGGGAATTACTCACACATGGATGGGGGAAACATGGCTGGTCGATGGAGAGGCGTCGGTGGTGATGATGGCGATGATCTCCTCCAATTCCCCGTCCCGGCGGAGTGCCAGAACGGAGTTTCTCGGTCCCGAGACGGAATTTCGCGACGGTGGCGGCGTACTTGGATGGTTTCACGGCGATTTCGACTAACTCCCGTTCGTTTTAGGTCGAAGGCATTAAGTAGTCCGAAGGAGGGCGTCGGGGGCCAGCCGAGGCGGCCACACAATAGGGCGGCGCGCCCTCCCGGGCCGCGCCGGCCTAGTGTGTGGGGCCCTCGGGCCCCCACCGGCTTGCCCTTCTGGCTCCGTCAATATTCTGGGAAAATAGGACCTTTCGCATAAATTCCGAGGATTTTCCTGAAAGTTGGATTTCTGCACAAAAACGAGACACCAGAGCAATTATGCTGAAAACAGCGTTAGTCCGTGTTAGTTGCATCCAAAATATACAAATTAGAGGCGAAACAATAGCAAAAGTGTTCGGGAAAGTAGATACGTTTTGGACGTATCATCGGGGCCCATCCTTAATTGGTGTTAGTGAACCGGCGTGGACCCAGGTCGGAGATTGCAACAAAGGGTGGGTGTTCGAGGTAGCGGAGGAACATGATTGGCTAGACCTTATACCGGGCCTCACACCATAGGAAGTGTGGACGGGAAGATCACCCGGTTGGCACCAAGATTAAGATCTCTTATGGGTAAAGCAACACACCTCTGCAGAGTGTAATGAATCGTGACATGTCACTCCCTGTTCCGGGATATGGAACTGCGAACGCTTCCGGAAAGGAACTCCATGAAGTTCTAGTAAACCGGTGAAGGCTGACGGACATAGTTCTTCTGAATAAAAGAAACCTTTTGAAGAAATGGTTATGAAAACCTACATTGGTATTAGACTTTCTGGTCTAATGCTGTAGCTAGTGCACTAAACACCTCTTTCCTATAATGAACTTGTTGAGTACGCTCGTACTCATCCCACTCTTAAATCCCCTGCTTAGATATGGAGGTCACGATGGAGGATCTACAGTGCAACTCGAAGGCCGAGGAGTCAACAACTACTTCAAGAGACAGGACCCTGTCAGAGGAGTCAGATATCACATCCAACAAGGGAAAAACTTATTTTAGCCATAGAAGGGAACTAGCTTTCTAAATCTAGCTCCTATTTAGCTAGAATCTATTCATAGCCTCTATAACTAGTTAAATACTCTACAAATAGAGTTCGTGATAGGACTAGACTACGAGTCATTCTTCTGGAGTTATCTGCAGTTTTACCTCATTGTAAAGTAGGAGGCTCGTGATGATCTTATGTAACGTAGTCCGTGTGTAATTCTATAGACATGCCTTGGACCCGCATATGTTTCTGTTGTACCACTCTGAGCGATATAATACTAGTGGAACGGTGTTTCATTGGTGTTATATCAGACTTGCATACTACAACATGCAGTGGTATGCCGGGTCATCACAGATGGTAACTCGAGTGTAACAATATACACCAAAATATGGTAAGATTAATGACAAAAAGGTGGGTCTGACGAAAAGGCCTGCCAGTGAGCCGGTGCTCAGCGCCTGTGTTAACACGGCGATCGCCGCGGAGGGCTGGGCTTCCGCGATTTTGAGGCTTTCGATCAGGCGTTCCTGGCTAAGCAAGGGTGGAGGCTGCTGTCAGAGCCAGAGTCCCTCTGTGCGCGGGTGCTAAGAGCTAGATACTACAAGGATTCTGATTTTCTGTCGGCATTGTGCCCGAAACGCGCTTCGTTCACATGGAAAAGCATTATTCATGGGAGAAGCTTGCTGCGAGCAGGGCTGATATGGAGGATTGGGGATGTGTCTAGTATCAAAATGATGGAAGATAGATGGATCCCCAGGGAGAGTGTACAACACCCGCTGGGGTGCAAGGTGCCCGATTGTCCTCCTCTGGTGAAGGATCTGTTGGTGGATGGTGGTGGTGCCTGGGATGAACAGAGGTTGCATGCCCTATTCTTTGATCACGATGTCAGAGACATCTTGTGTACTCGGGTTGGTAGTGTGGGTTCAAAGGATTACCTTGCTTGGAACCATACAAAAACGGGTGTTTTCTCGGTAAAGTCCGCGTATCACCTTGCGAATCAGCTGAATAGAGCCAAGGCAGGGATGTTGGAGTCCTCCCGGTCGTGTATACAACACAAAGGAAGACTAGCTTTGTGGGATTTAAATGTTCCTGGTAAAGTCAATATTCATTTTTGGAGGTTGATTGAGAATGGTCTCGCTGTTGGACTTGAACTAAAACGCAGGCGAATAAAAGACGACATTGTCTGTCTAGTGTGCGGCAAAGAGGAAAGTTTAGTCCATCGGTTTTGGGAATGTTCTCACTCGGCTTGTGCATGGCGTTGTCTGGAAGAAGCCACTGGTGTTGCCATCGATAAACCTCCTAGCAGGCTGGTAAACCACGCTGCCCTCAAGGGGTGGTTGCTTGACTAGCTTGGAAAGGCTGATGATAGGTCGGCGGCATGGTTTTTGATGTTGGTTTACAACCTATGGCTAGCGAGGAATGATGCCAGGGAGTCCAGGAATATGGAGGACCCTAATCGTATTGCTTTAAGATCTGTTGCTGGTGTGGAGGAATGGGTAAGTATCCATGGCAGAACTGTGGTAAAAACCAAAGTGACGGAACACTGGTTCCCGCCGCCTATGGGCTGGATAAAGGTTAATATCGACGGCGCTTTCAAGCATTCGGAGAACTGGGGTGGCGGTGGCGCGGTGATACGCGACCACGACGGAGGCTTCATCGCTGGAGCTTGTTGTTTTTTCCCTCATGTTGCCGATGCGGAAGGCGCCGAGCTACTGGCGTGCAAGCAAGGGATCTTACTGGCGAGGGACGAACATCATGATCGGGTTATCCTGGAGACGGACAGTACCGTGGTGGCGGCGAAACTAAGCAAAGAAGGGCAGGACCTATCACTCCATGGTCCGCTGGTGATGGAAATAAAGGCCCTTCTGCGAAGTTTTGCGAGATCAACGGTGCGAGCGGTGCGACGGTCGGCAAATGATGCGGCGCATAGAATGGCGAAGAAAGGCTGCGACAATAAACTAGATAGGCGTTGGCGTGGTGTTGTGCCTGATTGCATTTGTAATAGACTTGTTCTGGATCTGTGTTCTGAGTAATGAAATCGCAGCTTTCAATCTCAAAGAAAAAAAAAACACGGCGATCGCCGTCAGGCATTAACTTATTTAGATAATTGGCAGGAATTTCTCCAGCTAGCAGGAATTTTCTCTCCCCGTGTGCTCTTGATTCTGGTGAGAATGTTTCCATCAAATACATATGTAATTTCACACCTTCACGGAGCAAAATATCTTCTAAAATCTGTGGTTAGCACCAGTCATACGTCTATGCAATTTCTTGAATGAAATTAAGGTGTGCCATTCTAAAAGAATCAAGAATAGGCAACATAAAATTAAAACAAACCAAAACGAATGAAGAAGTGCAGACAGAATGATTGCACTATCAACCACCATCGATCAAAATTGATGTCACTTTACAACTCTTTCGATCCAACTAACTAGTGAATTAGATATGTAAATTTACAGCTTCACCGGGGCGATGTGGATAGCGTTGAAACGACGAGCAAACGCGGCAGGGGCAGGGTGCAGATTTACTCGAAGGCCCACTGGTTCTCCCTGCGGATCTCCTCCTCCTCCTCTGCGGTGAAGTCGTTCTTGATGTTGAATGTCTTGCGGATCTCCTCGGGTGTCTTGCCCTTGATCATGTCGGCGACGGTCTGGCAGGTGAGGTCGAGCAGGCCCTTGATGTTGAGGTAGTTGGCGGCGAGGATGAGGTCGAAGAGCGTGGCCTGGTCGACCTTGACGAACTCGGCGTCCCAGTTTTTGAGGTCCTCGGCGGGGGGCGGGGCGGGAGCTCCGTCCGCCGCCGCGGCGCCGTCGGCCGCCTGGACGTGCTTGCTGCAGTACTCGATGACCTTGGAGAGGATCTTGGCGTTGACGTTGGGGAGGGGGATGCCGTTGTCGGCGCAGTCGTCCTCGATCATGTGGCGGATCGTCTGCGACTCCATCGCCACCGCCTCGTCCACCTCGAACTGCTCGCCGTCCGAGGACTTGAGCGTGATCTTCTTGTCCTCGGCCGCCATGGGTGGTGGGTTGAGGTTGGGGATCGGCGGCGGATTTGGGGACAAACGAAATCCTAGCGAGGCGGCTGCGGACGACAGAGACTTCTGATTTTCTGAAGGCAGAGGACCCGGGTCCCCGATGGCTTAAGTAGAAGGATTTTCCCCTCAGAAACAAAAAAGACTAGTAATCGGATGCAGATATTTTGTTTGTTTCCGATCGGGACTCTAGCATCGTAGGATCGGTTCTATCTCAACTCTAAAGCGTCCGATGTACCGCTAAAACAGGTATTACATCCGGATACGATTTTGTTTCCTAATTAGTCGCGCATATATCACGCCAGATCTAATTTCTTCTGCCAAATTACGTGGAGTCCTTGTTATTATTTGCTTCATTTTGACTCTTTAGGAAACTGATTCCAGGATTTTTTTGGAAACAAATATTTTTGAACTATGCTTCTTTGGAAAGTAAATCTTGCTTTCAATAATGTTACAGTCTGCGCTCTTCGGTCGTGTGGACGACGAAGAGGCGGCGGGCGTAGGCCTAGCACGGAGGTCGCCCCGTCAGGCCTCCGGCATCAAATCTGGACGGTTGCTGATCCTCCCTACGGTGCTCCTCCCACCTCCCTGGCCCCGAACTCCCTCCGGTGGTTTGGTGGGGTTGGTCGGTGGTGGCCTTGAACCAGGGCAAACCCTTCGCTGACGGTGGCGGCCACGAGGTCGACGACGCTGACGACGGCGCCGTGCTCCTTCTTGAAGGCGGCATCGAGGTCGTATCCCCTCCCTCCCTGCTCTTCCTATCTCGGGTGAAAGCCAAAAACTTCGGTTTGGACGGCGGTGGCACTTTGGTGTCGTTTCCTCGATGGAGGCGCCGTTTGGAGATAGCGGATATGGGTGGACGAGCTCGGCGGTGGTTGGTAGGCGGTTTCTGTGCCTGCTCCTGGCAGCTTGTTCTTGTGTGTTGTGGTGTGGGCTGCGGGTGGCGGTGATGTTCGTGGGTGGCGGCGTGGCGAGGCGAGTTCTTGGAGTCCTTCTCCCCGACACTGACTTCCGACATCGATGTGTGCTCAGGGAGAGCGGTCTATCTCCGACAAGTCCGGCGCCCTTCAATCCGGGGTGAGAAAGCAGGGAGCTTTCTGGAGAGGTAGAAACGGATGGTGCTTGGGTTTTTGCCTGGCCTCTAGAGGTTGACTAGGGCGCGATTTCTCAATGGCGGTCCTCTTCACCAGCTTCAGTGCCTCTTCAGACGGATCGCAAGGGTGGACAACAGACACGAAGCTCAAGATGTGTTTCATTTCTTTTCTTGTATGCTTGTTATTTTTTCGTCTCATGTTAGCTGTTTTTTCAGCACCCTGTAACAACTTGCCTCCTACGGCCTTATTAATTTAAGTTACGGCTACGGCCTTATGTTTAAAAAAATTGATCTGAATCTTCTAAAACCAAACCTATAACACGCGTAGACTCGACAGATCCACCACTTCATGGATGGATTGACCAGATGAATCTCAGCCCTCCTCAATTCCCCCGACGAGAACGTCGCTGACGAGGTCGACAAAGAGACAGGTATACCTTATTCTTGTCCTTTACAACGCCGCCATAGCCACCATAATGACGATGTCGGTTGACCAAACTCTAACATTAGGGACCTTCTACAGCGTCGAGCGCAGGTCCAAGGTCCCCACCCCCTCCCGCCGCTGAAGTGGCTAGTAGAGGAGGCGGAGAACCGTCGATTCCCGGTCGTAGACGACGAGGACGAGATAGATGACGACGGCTCCTAGGGTTTCCACCCTATCTGTATCCTCTCTTTCTTTCATGGGAGGAGAATAATATTACGACTTCTTCAGTGCAATAAAAAGTGGCTTACATCTGAAAAAATATGTGTACCTATAAATTTGTTTAGATACGAAGCATGTATGCAGATAATAGGAACATGATGTGTTAAAATTCAATGCATGTTACTTGTAAATTGTAATATTGAAGCACTTACTAGGTAGTATGTAAGACAACAGAACCACAGCTTGACAATCGTTGAAGCATGAACAAAGGGGTAATGAAGCATTTGAAAGCATCAAAAATCATTTTCCATCTTTTATAAGAGAATTTTCTTCATATGCTAAAGTTGTTACCATCAAACAGAGAGGTATTTTTATCCTAAATATGGTTTCCTCGTCTACAGAATTTTCTTCCAAGACAAAAAGAACATGTTTAGTCAATAAGGCCATGTATATTGGACGGAAGCATGTGCAGCCGCCTAGGAATTAAAAAATATTAATGCATAGCGTCTAAATAAGAGTCCGTGGAGCGTGTCTCCAACGCAAACACCAAAGCGCAGACGATAAACTTTCCCGCGCTTTGTTTTGTTTCTACGCCCTAGGATCATACGGGATTCTTGCATAACTACAGGTCCCAATACAAAATCACACAGTTAGAAGGCTGCAGCATGGCTTAAACCAGCTTTAAGACGCACCTTGAACAGTAATTAAACTTTTCTATCGGGAAAGATTTTCTCAGGTTCATGTGTTGATTGATTAGTGTCACTCAACAGATGCACAAAATGTATTCTAATCATGGAAAAAAATAGCGCGCTATTTCAACGCTAATAGCACGCTAAGCGTTTCTAGACAGTTCACGCTACATCATTCTGGCGCTATTGCGTGCTATAACGCACTATAGCATGCTAATAGCTTATTTTTTGGTCGGCGCTATTTTGTTATAGCGCACTATTTTTTCTTGATTCTAATGCAACAAATTATCTGTTTTTCGGGAGATAAAATATATGTTTTTTTTTGTCAGTGATGCTACTCAAATTTATGTTAAAAATGAGTATTCCTTCACTGGTATGTCTAGACGAATAAAATCTTGCTACTCTCAGTGAAAACATACAAAAAATAAATCAGGATGGTAACTCGAATGCAACAGATATACACCAAAATATGGTAAGATTTCGTTCTTCAGAGTAACAGAGGTGATAGGATCATTCCCTACTCATTGGTGCAAACTATCATATTCATGACAAAGCGAAGTGACAAAATTTCATCTATGAGTGAAGCGTGGACACCACCTTTACCTGCTGGCTATGGTGAAAACACCATCAAGAAAGCTCACTTCTTCTCAGCTGCTTTATGGCCTAGGATTTTCAGTTTGCCACCATCAATCAGCAGCTGCAGCTCGGATTTCGCAAGATCCTTCACCGCGGAATCTGGAGATTCAGATAAGGAGCGACCACCTTGGAACTGCAGTGACCAAGAAGTTCAGAAGAAACAAACCTCATCAGACATAGCCAAGCATATCAGAGAGAACTTACCTAAAATTACACTGAAGGAGTACACTAACACATAAACTTTGAAATTTCATTCAAGCATGGTTCACAAATTTGATGAACAGAACATGGTTATATGACTTATAAAGAACATTCATATAAAGGATTAAATATGAGGTACATGTATACATCAGCAAATCCAGGACAACCAAGTATCATTCTTATGATGATATGGCTCGAATGGAACTTCTCAAAGCCATGTTCAATATCCTCTGACTTCGACCATGCTGCATTAGAAGCTATTGCAT
Organism: Lolium rigidum; assembly: GCF_022539505.1. Classification (NCBI taxonomy): domain Eukaryota; kingdom Viridiplantae; phylum Streptophyta; class Magnoliopsida; order Poales; family Poaceae; genus Lolium; species Lolium rigidum. The sequence goes on from NC_061510.1 coordinate 343,253,502, forward strand.
CGTGAGAGCACCTCCAGCCGCGTCCCCCAAAGGGGTTTGGGGCGTGGCGGATAAAAAACGTTCCCAATCATGTCCCCCAAAGCTTTTTTTTGTCCGGCGCGGCCCGATACGGTGTCCGGCGCCCCGAGCCCGTCCCCGCTACATAGGGGATGCTCCGGGGACGTCGGACACAACGAAAAGCAAGGCGGGGAGTGGCGGGACCGACGCGTCAGCGGCACATTAAAGTTTAACCTACCCCTCGCCTACCTCGCGACGGAAGTTATTGGCGCGCAGTGACGATGCAGTTCCCGCAGAGGCGCAGCAAAGCGTCTCGTCGCACCTAGCTCTGCGTGCCGGCGTTAATGAGCGCCACCGCTCCCCCGCCTCCCTCCGGCCTATAAAAAGGGCCGCTCTCTCATCGTCCCTCTCACACACAAATCCTAGCGCCTCTCTCCCAACCCTAGCCGCCACCATCTCAAGAGTCGACTCCATGGGTGGTAGAGGCGTTGGCCGAGGTCACGGCTGTGGTCGTGATCGTGGCCGCGGCAGAGCTGCACACTCGTCATCGCCTGCGATGCCGTCATCTTCATCGTCAGATCTGCAGGAGGAGGAGCGGCGGGTGGTGTTCGAGTTCATCGTCATCCACAAGGGAGATCCACACGGCATCCAGAGCCTGCCGGTCACGTTCACCAACTTCGTCGCCGGCGACGAGCCGGGCTCGCTGCATCTGCGGGAGGCTGCGTGCGGTTGCTGCCGGTGGATCGTGGACGTGATCTACGACGCGCGCGGAAAGATGTACCTCCACATCGGCTGGGAGAAGTTCTCGCGCGACCACCACCTCGAAGCCGGTTTCTTACTCATGTTCTCCTACGTTGGCGAGGGGGACATGAGCGTCAAGGTGTTCGACGAGACGCGCTGCTGGCGGCACTACCACACGGACAGCGCCGAGGAGGACGACGGCTGAGTGTTGTTTCTTCGCAGCGAAAATAGGCACGGGGTTTCTGGTTGTTCTTCCTCGAAAGAACCAACAGGGGCACCGTCGATAGCTGGATTTTCCAGTTTGGGTGACTGGGTGTGTGATACGTCCAAAACGTATCTACTTTCCCGAACACTTTTGCTATTGTTTCGCCTCTAATTTGTGTATTTTGGATACAACTAACACAGACTAACGCTGTTTTCAGCAGAATTGCTCTGGTGTCTCGTTTTTGTGCAGAAATTCAACTTTTAGGAAAATCCCCAGAATTGATGCCCAAGGGCTTATTTTTCCATAAGATTCACGGAGCCAGAAGGGCAAGCCAGGGGGGGCCCACGGCTCCCACACCATGGGCCGGCGCGGCCTAGGAGGGGGGCGCGCCGCCCTATGGTGAAGCCCCCTCGGCCAGCCTCCGACGCCCCCTTTTCGACTACTTAACGTCTTCGACCTAAAAACGCACGGGGGGTTAGACGAAATCGCCAGAAGACATCCAGAACACCGCCGCCATCGCGAAACTCCGTCTCGGGACCAGAAACTACTCTAGCACTCCGCCGGGACGGCGAATTGGAGGAGATCATCGCCATCATCACCACTGACGCCTCTCCATCGACCAGCCATGTTTCCCCCATCCATGTGAGTAATTCCCCCGCTGTAGGCTGAAGGGGATGGTAGGGATTGGATGAGATTGGTCATGTAATAGCATAATATTGTTAGGGCATAGTGCCTAGTGTCCGTAATTGGTACTTTTATGATATTGTTGCAACTTGTTATGCTTAATGCTTGTCACTAGGGCCCGAGTGCCATGATCTCAAATCTGAACATGTTATCAACTCATGATGATATTCATTGCTTTATGATCTTACCTGCAAGTTGTATACACGTATTGTTGTCCGGAACCCGAGGCCCCAAAGTGACAGAAATTGGGACAACCGAAGGGGAAGGCGGTGATATGAGGATCACATGTGTTCACGGAGTGTTAATGCTCTGCTCCGGTGCTCTATTAAAAGGAGTACCTTAATTTCCAGTAGATTCCCTAGAGGCCCGGCTGCCACCGGCTGGTAGGACAAAAGATGTTGTGCAAGTTTCTCATTGCGAGCGCGTACGACTAAATATGGAACACATTGTTGACGTCAGAAACCCACCGGCGGGCAGCGACGGGCAACACAGTAGAGCCGGGAACAACTAGGGCTGCGGCTGGCCCCAGTCCCTCAGAGCGACGGCCCGCAAAGCCTCCTGGTCACACGTCTGATGCTATCGCAAGGGCGTGCCACCTGACCTATACCTGGTCAGGAAGGTGTTGGATGATGCCTCGCTTAGTTTCCTGCATGGCATACACGTAAACATTAAATACGAGCCTCGATCGGCTCTCAGGTTATCCTGTGAATCGGCTCAAAGAGCCGATCCACCCATGATTCGTACAAGGTGTCCGAATATATGGTGGTCCTGCTTGATCAAGATAAAGCTAATGAGATCTACGACGATTTAGGGTTTTCACCGCATAATCGGATCATCCTACTCACGATTGGGCCTCGCGCTCGCGCACGGTGACCGTAAGCCGATCCTAGACAGGGCCTAAAAACCAACACGAGGTTGATCCCCGGAACATCCTTTCTAGGGCTAGCAAATTTCACCCTACACGCCGTTGGATCCTCCAATCCTTTGTAGGGCCTAACTAATGCGGATATTAAACTAATCCTTGCAGAACAAGGAGCAACCGTAACGGATCAGATCTACTAAACTATAATCAAGCGGGGTGCCGCCCCTACACCTGAGATAGGTGTAAGGGCGGCTAGATGCATAAGGGTCGCACTACGACAGCATATGATACGAAGAACAATGCTAACCCTAACACATCGAAGATAACTACGTTGCTCGCCATCAAAAAGGCTTCAAGCACGAGCAACGCATGAACAACGTGGGTAGGCTTGTGCTGCCTAGATCGCAAGATGCGATCTAGGCAGCATGGTGCTTACCGGAGAAACCCTCGAGACGAAGGAGTTGGCGATGCGCCGAGATTTGTTTGTGTTGAACGTTGGTTGTTATTTATTTCATAACCCTAGATACATATTTATAGTCCCGGGGACTTTCTAACTCAAGCGTGCACCTAACCGTGCATGAGTAAAACTCTAACTCCTAACAGACACGTATCCTACTATGGTACAGATACACGGGCAATTAGCCCAAACTTGGTACACAAGGCCGATTCACGTATCTCTTCTATATATATATATCTTCAAGTCCATCTTGATCGCGGCCCACCTCTGACTCGGTCAAAATCTGGTGATAACACATGCCCCCCTGGTTTTGGAAATGACATTTCCAAAATCATTACGCTTTCCTTTCGTCGGGTCATGTCGTGGCAGAGCAGAACTGCCGCAGAATCTTCCATCATTACGCCTCGCCTCCTGGGCTTCTTTGTACGAATTGACAATTTCGGCATCACGTCCTCGAGAACCGTCATGGCATTAAATCTTCACTACACTCCCTTTATTTATCTGTGCCAAACGGTTCACCACTCCATCCCCTTGCTCTGCTCTGTCCACCAGCGCCAAAACCCTCTTCCCCTGCAGCCATGTCTTCCTCTTCCTCCTCCGCCCCAGGCCTCCCTCTCCAAACGTCGCCGAAGAACAATAAAGAAGACGACCTCCACTCCGGGGCGACCCCCACCTCCTCTGACAAGGAGAAGAAAGAAGGAGAAGCAAAGAAGACCAAGGCCTCCCCCTCCGCCAAGCTCCCGTCGAAGAAGCGCTCCCGCATGTGGGCGGACAGCGAGGACGACGATGATGACGAGGAAGGAGAAGAGGAGGAGGAGGAAGATGATTCCTCCTCCTCTGCTGGGTATCCGCCGACGAAGCGCTTCCGCAGTTGGGCGGATAGCGAGGATGATGGTGATGATGAGGAGGAGGAGGAAGCTCCAGCCGACGACTGGGGCAGCGGCGGCGAGGACTTCTCCGGCAGTAGCACCGATGGCGATGTCGACGACGATGCTAGCGAGGAGTAGTTATGTAGGATCAGTAGTCCTCTGAGCAATCGGCTCTTCTTTTGTAAGAAATCCCAATATTAATGAAGAATTTCTCTTAACTTGATCTAGCCGATTTCTTATCGTACCGATTTGGCCGATTGTTAACTTGATCACCGCTCAATAAGCCGATGGCAACGCACCGGTAACTTGCGAACCTTGCTCGAATTCAGATCCCCAAACCTCCAACCGAACAGGCCCAATCCGTAGTCACTGAGCGTAATGTTGGACTAAACGGCAAACCCCTGAAATAACGCCTGGCCTTGTCATTAATCTCAGGTTTTCAGACATTTTCCTGCCAGGCCCTTCTCTTCCAAATCCCTTGGCTTTGAGGGGTTCTCTTTAGATCATTGCTAACTCAACCCGGAGGCTGGAGATGATACTTCGCGGGACGAGGCTCTCGCTCCGTTTTTCCCACGACAACTATTCCTCAAAAAGGCCGAGACATAGAGCCAGCCGATTTCAACAAAATCGGCTCTTTATAGCAAAGGATCCTTTAGGACAAACTGCCCCCCGAGCCTCAATTAAGGCGAGGAATGGTAGTGAGTCAGCCCAATGTGCCGCCATTGGCCTCAAATCATAACGCAGAGCCAGCCGATTTCAACAAAAATTGGCTTCCCAGAGCAGAGAGCCTTCAGGGTGTGCTGCCCCCCGAGCTTCTTCAGTTTACTTCCTGCGCCTTGCCGGTCAGATCGGCTCCTTTCCTTTGGCGGATTTAATGCAACCCATCCCTGATCTGATCTGCACGTCCAGGCTGCTCTTGGCATTGTTCTTGAAGAGAGGATCTGAACCATTAAATCACTCCATTGAGGAGCTCTTCCACTTCGAATCTCTCTTCGTGGCTCACTCCCTGCTCCATCGAACCCCTTATAAGTCGATGTCTGCGCATCGGCTGTGCTTAAAAATTTTCGAATTTTTTGAATTTTTTACGGCCGATTTACGCATCGGCCCCCATACTTCAATACCCATCACCAAAGGATGAGACGCTTCTACTGCATATCCTCGTGTTTTATCCACCTGGGTGCCCCCCCGAGCCGATTTCGTCAAGAGAATTGATGGTATCGGCTCTGTTGGATTACATGCTCGAACCCCGTAGAATGGACGGTTAGGATAATTTTGGCCGATTGCTGGAATCGGCCTCCACGTTGCTTGCTCGATGAAGGTTTTGTGATGTTCCTCCATAAAAAATTTTTTTGGGGCCGATCACAAGGATCAGCCTCGCCACGTTTGCTCATTGTCGTGCTCTTGCTACTCGTTCAGGCCGGTAGATAAAACCAGCCCAATTTCTGACTTTATCATGTTGGTGCGCTTGTCGTCGGTCCACCTTGAGTGCATCGTGTAACCGGGGAGCACTAAGCTTCGTCGGAAGGACGAGCACCATGTTTGTGCCGGCCGATGTATCATCATCGGCTTTCCTTTGCTTGGGGCGCAACTTTTTTCTTTGTGGCCGACCCTCTTCATCCGGGGTTCGCTGAACTTTCGCAGCCGAGATCAGGTCTTGCCTTCCTCAATGTATGCAAGTATAACCTTTCGGCTTCCTCCAGGCCGCGCAATCGCTGAACTCTGCGCTTTTGGGAACGGCTGAGTCCATCAGGGCACCACCTTGGCCGGTGGTACCTGTCTTCTTCTTCTCCCTCGTCTTCTGAATCTTCGAGATCTTTCAACCGAGGGGACTCAGCGCGTTTGCTTTGTGGCGGGAGAGGCCCTAGGCGCTTGAATACGGACACGTTGGCTGCCTCCTTTTTGTTCTGGTTGCATTCTCAGGCAATTGCCGATTGTGGGCAATCGGCTCATTCTCGAATCCCAGCAGTTGTCCGAAGAAGGGACAGGCCCCGGTGCCTATCCTCGTCGACTCGCTCCCCCAACTTTTCCTTGGCGCGGCGCTCGTGCTCCTCCTCCTCGCGATCATGCCGACGACGTCTCCTGTCGTCCCTAGCCGCACGATCTTCTTCATCATCGTCGTTGTATCGCCGGCGTTGGTCATACCGACTCACATACTTGTTGAGGAGGTGATCGGAGAGAGGTCGTTGATACCTTATGTTTTTCACTTCTCCTCTCGTGACGTAGCGCTTGCCGTCTTGGCGGAGCCGATCGCGTGGAGCGGCTTCCTCTCGTATCTTTGCTATGAGAGCAGCTGCCCTCATCTCCGTCCTTACCAGAGTGGTGTCCGGGTCCTACCATGTTGATATTGCACGAGAAATCCGGCTGGCACCCTCCATGGTAAGTATACTCCACCATGTTCACGGCGGGGAAGGGTGTGTGTCGACCTTCATGGCGTCATTGGTTGAAAATTAACCGTCCATTTTCTATCGCCATTTGGATCTGCTGCCGCCACACCACTGCGTGTCGTTGGTGGTGTGGGTGAACGTGTTATGCCACTTGCGGCATGGCTCTCCGTTCAGCTCTTGCACCGTGGGGATCTTGTGGCCTTCGGGTACCTTTATATGCTTCTCCATGAGTAAGAGATCAAAAATCTGCTCAGTTTTGGTCACGTCGAAGTCGAACCCTTTTGGAGGACCTTGTGGCTTCACCCATTTGCAAGACACGGGGCCTGCCGCTCTAGTCCATTCAGCCACTGCTACCTCTCGATCTCCCGCAAAGACCTTCATCCTCGTCCGCCTCAACCGAGGTCACCGCACGCTTGAATTTGTCCTGGTAAACATCCGGTGGCGCTGCTCATATGCCGACAGACTTCGCACCATGTGCGCCAATGAAGGGTAGTCTCGCTTGGGAGGCCACGTCCTTAATCGATGATGAGAGACCCACCACCGCCAACTCGACTCGCTTCTTTTTCACTTACATGAGCCGAAAAGCATCGGTTCCTAATGGTCCTCGAAGCGCCGGACGTAACTCGACACTCGTCTCCCCGCGCTTCTGTCGTACTTGTGCTAGATCGGCAATACCAACCTCGAAGCCTCCGAGTGATACTGCTCATGGAACTGCTCTTCCAACTGCTTCCAAGTCCGGATGGAGTTTGGTGGCAGCGAGTGTACCACCCGAAAGCCGATCCTGTGAGGGACTGTGCGAAGAACCTCACACGCAACTCGTCTGATGCTGAGATCGTGCCCAGCTGTGCCAAATATCGGCTCACATGTTCGATGGAGCTGGAACCATCTGATCCACTAAACTTTGTGAAGTCCGGGAGCCGATATTTGGGTGGTAGCGGGATCAGTTCGTAATCGTTGGGGTACGGCTTGGTGTAGCCGAACGTCTTCCTTTTCGGCATCATGCCGAACTGATCTTTCGAATTGTACAAATCTGATCCGCGGTGATGGTCGACGGTGTCGAACCCCGAAGATTCGCCGGGGTGGCATACTTAACCAGCCATGCTTGCTTTTCCGGTTCTAAGCCAACTGCGGGAGCTGGGCTCGGAGGTTTGTCGGAGTGGCGTATTTAGCCGCCACGTTTGCTTTTCAAGATCTGCTCCCGACGTTCCTCCTGCCGTTCCAGAGGCCCCTGCTGTTGCAACCTGGTTCGAGAGTGCCCAGGTATGGCAGTCTGGTACGTATGCGCACGCGTATCCGTGCGGGATCTCCTTGGGTGCCTCAGGTAGGAATTGGTAGTCACTAGGATCACCACCAATCTTGTAGACAACGTATGCCGATGAGTTCGGCACTTCCGGTGCTGCCCATGCGAACGGCAGCGGAGGATGGGACTGGAGTGGCATCTCTCCTTTGTAAGTCAACAGAGCTGGTCCCGACGGAGAATACCGGTGGCTCATGATTTCCTGGACCACGCGCAGAGCGACACGCTCCAACGTGTTCACCAGGCTCTCAGAGTGGCGGTGCAGCGAATGAGCCACCATGTAGTTGATCTCCTGACGCAGCCGACCCGGTGCGTTCTTCGACGGGGCGGACAGGTCCACTCCATCGAGTGCGCCTTCAGGTGTGACCCCTTCCACCCGACGCCATGGGAGCGGGTTCCGTGGAAAGAGCCGATGAGTTCGGCTTCGAGGGTTGCCTTGATCTCGTCATGTTTCTTCTTGAGTTCATCGGAGCGGATCCTCGTGCTTGACCGGAGTGCTTTCCGCCATCTCGGATGTAGATGGCGATGTGGTGGATGTCGAAGGTTGTCCCACCGGCGTGCCAGAATGTGTTGACGTCGTAAACCCACCGGCGGGCAGCGACGGGCAACACAAGTAGGAGCCGGGAACAACTAGGGCTGCGGCTGGCCCCGGCCCCTCGCAGCGACGGCCCGCAAAGCCTCCCGGTCACACGTCCGATGCTATCGCAAGGGCGTGCCACCTGACCTATACCTGGTCGGGGAAGGTGTTGGATGATGCCTCGCTTAGTTTCCTGCATGGCATACACGTAAACATTAAATACGAGCCTCGATCGGCTCTCAGGTTATCCTGTGAATCGGCTCAAAGAGCCGATCCACCCATAATTCGTACAAGGTGTCCGAATATATGGTGGTCCTGCTTGATCAAGATAAAGCTAATGAGATCTACGAAGATTTAGGGTTTTCACCGCATAACCGGATCATCCTACTCACGATTGGGCCTCGCGCTCGCGCACGGTGACCGTAAGCCGATCCTAGACAGGGCCTAAAAACCAACACTAGGTTGATCCCCGGAACATCCTTTCTAGGGCTAGCAAACTTCACCCTACACGCCGCTGGATCCTCCAACCCTTTGTAGGGCCTAACTAATGCAGATATTAAACTAATCCTTGCAGAACAAGGAGCAACCGTAACGGATCAGATCTACTAAACTATAATCAAGCGGGGTGCCGCCCCTACACCTGAGATAGGTGTAAGGGCGGCTAGATGCATAAGGGTCGCACTACGACAGCATATGATACGAAGAACAATGCTAACCCTAACACATCTAAGATAACTACGTTGCTCGCCATCAAAAAGGCTTCGAGCACGAGCAACGCATGAACAACGTGGGTAGGCTTGTGCTGCCTAGATCGCAAGATGCGATCTAGGCAGCATGGTGCTTACCGGAGAAACCCTCGAGACGAAGGAGTTGGCGATGCGCCGAGATTTGTTTGTGTTGAACGTTGGTTGTTGTTTATTTCATAACCCTAGATACATATTTATAGTCTCGGGGACTTTCTAACTCAAGCGTGCACCTAACCGTGCATGAGTAAAACTCTAACTCCTAACAGTACACGTATCCTACTATGGTACGGATACACGGGCAATTAGCCCAAACTTGGTACACAAGGCCGATTCACGTATCTCTTCTATATATATATCTTCAAGTCCATCTTGATCGCGGCCCACCTCCGACTCGGTCAAAATCTGGTGATAACACACATGCCTATTGATTGATTAGTACTTGGATACCGTTTTATTATTATCTGCAAATGCCCTACTTTGATTGTTACATGAGTTTCTCTCATCCATGCAACGCCCGTTCATCCATCCCTATGCCTACGGTATTTTAATCCTGCTGTTTACTATAATCACTACTTGCTGTTTTTGTTACTCTGCTGCTGATATTTCACTACCGCTACTTGCTATAAAACTGTTACTGCGATAAACTCTTGCGAGCAAGTGCTGTTTCCGAGTGCAGCTGAATTGACAACTCCGCTGTTAAGGCTTACAAATATTCTTTGGCTCCCCTTGTGTCGAATCAATAAATTGGGTTTTACTTCCCTCGAAGACTGTTGCGATCCCCTATACTTGTGGGTTATCAAGACTATTTTCTGGCGTCGTTGCCGGGGAGCATAGCTTTATTTGCAAGTTCATTTGGATTGATATTGTTCGCTGCAAATTCTCCATCATGGGTAAACCTCGCGATACTAAAGTCGCCATATTACCATCCACTACAAGGAATGGTACAACTACGAGTACCTCTCGCTGCTCTTGATTCACCATCCGTGATAAGTAAACTTGTTTCACCACCACAAGCTTCAAATGCTGGTATTTCTGCTGAATCTGAAAATTCCTCCTATAATTTTGATGATGCTTCTGCTGTGCTTGATAATGATGGTTCATTAGGATCTTTTCTAGATGCTACAATTGCTAGGTCTAGACAAATTGAAAATACTGAAACTCCTAATGAAAATACTGCTACACATGTTAATTCACCCGAGTCACGTTGAATACTCTAGTGATGATCTTGATGAAGATTATGTAGAACTTGATGATGATTTTATTGATAAATGCAATGCTACTACTGGTACAAGTAATATTAAAAAGCTTCTTGCACAACGTCTTTGTTAGATATAAATTGTCTCCCGATCCTAAATTTGCCACATCTCCTATAAACATTAAGGATAAGGATTATGATTTTTCTCTTGATTTATCTCATATATCTATTGTTGAGAAAACACCTTTTTGTGGTACTGAAAAAGAAAGTGTTGTAGAACACATGATTGAGCTGTCTACTCCGAGTAGCTTGTTTTCGGATGATGTTAAGAAGCGTACTTATTTCGTTGCTAAAAATTTTCCTTTCTCATTAAAGGATGATGCTAAAACTTGGTATAATAGTTTGCCTCCTGATTCTATTGATAGTCCAAGTGATTTGCTTGATGTTTTCTTTCGGAAATACTTTCCTGCTAGTGCTCAACATATTGCTTTGCAGAGAATTTATAATTTTGACCGGGAAGATGGAGAGAAATTGCCTGAGGCTTGGGCGAGATTTTGCTCTCTTATCAGAGCTCGGCCTGGACATGATTTGGAAAAGCATGATTTACTTGATATATTTTATAGTGGACTAACCATTGAGTCTAGGGCATACCTGGTGTTATCACCGAGAATTTAACCAAAGGCCGGAGATGGGCCGTGATTAAATGGGCTTAGAAGATTTAGATATAAAATATTCCCGAACCGGCCTTGTATAAGAAGTTTGGGCAAGATTTCCCGTGTATCTGTAAATATAGTAGGATACGTGTCGGTTAGAATTAAGAGATAGAGTTTAGCTCGTACACGGTTGGGTTTTTTTCCCAAGTTAGAGAGTCTACCGACTATAAATATGTATCTAGGGTTATTGAGAAAGGAGGACGATCACATTCACAACAAATCAATCTAGGCGCATCGCCACCCCTTGTTTCGAGGGTTTCTCCCGGGTAAGCAACATGCTGCCTAGATCGCATCTTGCGATCTAGGCGATATCGGTTTATTCGTTCTTGGTGTTGCTCGTCTTTGAAGCCTTTTTGATGGCAAGCAACACCCTTATCTTAGGTGTCTTGGGGTTGATCACAATGCTTTCACGATGCACTTGTTTAGCTACGCTTCCCCTCGATATCTAGCTGCCCTTACACCTATTTTAGGTGTAAGGGCAGCACCTTGCTTGTTCGTTATTGAGTAGATCTAATCCTTTATAGTTGCTCCTTGTTCTTCAAGGATTGGTTTGATATCCGTATGGTTAGGCCTTATAAACGAGTTGAAGGATCCGGTAGCGCGTAAGGTGTGGTTTACTAAGCTCTAGAGGGATTGTTCCGGGGATCAACTTCATGTTGGTTTTTAGGCCTCTTTAGGGTTGGTTTTCCATCATCTTACGTGTCTGCTAGGCTCAATTACGCATAGGATATTCCGATTATACGGTGAAAACCCTAGACTATCGTAGATTAGCTTAGCTTGATTTTGATAAAGCATGATCCCCATGCCCTTATAAATCTAACATGAACCATGGGGCAATCGGCTCTTTGAGCCGATCCACGATAACAACTTAAGAGCCGATCGGGGCTCGTATTTAATGTTTACGTGTTTGCCATGCAAGAAACTAGTCGAAGCAATCCATCACCTTCCCGACCAGGTATAGGTCGGTGGCACGCCCTCGTAATCACCAGGACGCGTGTGCCAGAAGGAATTGCGGGCCGTCGCCCGAGGGACCAGGGTCAGCCGCAATCCTGGGAGCCTCCCGGCTCTACTGTGTTGCCCGTCGCTGCTCGCCGGTGGGTTTCTGACCGCAACACATTCTGGCACGCCCGGTGGGACACTCTGCAACAACGAAAACATCGACATCTGCAGCAACCATGTCAAAAGCTGCGGAGGAGGTGGTCGGCGAACCAGTCACGTACGCAGATCTGCCGGAAGAACAAAAGAAGAAGTATGATGAGATGAAAGCCATCTTGGAAGCCGATCTCATCGGCTCTTTCGTGAGGACCCATTCACATGGCGTAAGGTGGAAGGGGTTCTCCCCTGAAGGTGTTCTTGACGGAGTAGACCTGTCTACCCCTTCGGAGGAACGTACCAGAGCTCTGCGCCATGAAATCAATTACATGGCGGCTCATTCTCTACACCGCTATTCCGAGAGCCCGGTGAATACTCTCGAGCGCGTCGCGGTCCGTGTGGTGCAGGAAATCATGAAGCATCAATACTCCCCGTCGAGGACCTACCCTAGGGACTCACCGGGGAGAAGTACCGCTCCAAATCGGGCCGCCGCTGCCGTTCGCGCTTGCAGGCACCGGAGCCGCCGGGTTCACCGGCGTATGTCGTCTACAAGGTTGGAGGCGATCCTAGCGATTGCCGGTTCCTATATGAGCCGCCTAAGGAGATCCCGCATGGGTACGTGTGCACATACGTGCCGGACCGCAATGCCCGGGCGCGCACGAGCCGAATCGCACCAACGAGGATTTCCGGAGTGGATGCTCGATAAACAAGCATGGCTGGCCAAATATGCTACCGGAACGAGTCATGAAGGCTCGGTCCCTACAGCTAATACCATGGAGCAGATCAGCACTATCTTGAGAGACCAATTTGGCATCCCGCAGAAAAGGAAGACAATCGGCTATTCCAAGCCGTACCCTGACGAGTATGACCTGATCCCGCTGCCACCCAAGTATCGGCTCCCTGAGTTCTCAAAATTCAATGGAGCGAAGGATCTAGCTCAATAGAGCAACATAAGCCGATATTTGGCGCAGCTGGGCATGATTTCAGCGTCGGACCGCTTACGTGTGAGGTTTTTCGCATAATCTCTCACGGGTTCAGCCTTTGGATGGTACACGTCGTTGCCACCAAACTCAGTCCGGACGTGGAAGCAAATGGAGCAGTTTCACGTGCAATATCACTCAGAAGCTACCGAGGCTGGCATTGCCGACCTAACACAAGAGCGGCGAAGCGGGAGAAACGAGATCTGAATACATCCAACGTTTCAGGACTCGTCGAGAACCGATGTTATTCGGTTCGTTTATCCGAGAAGGAAGCGATCGATCCGGCGAGATCGGGCCTCGCAACGCCAATCAAGGATCTGACTTCCCAAGCGGAGTACAGTTCATTGTCGCACATGGTACAGAAACTCACATCCTATGAGCAGCGGCACCCTGAATTGTACCAAGACAAGTTCAAGCGTCCGGTGGGTCTGGTCGAGATTGAAGAAACTGAAGATCCTGCACCGGACCTGGAGGTGGCTGTAGCTGAATGGGCTCGGGGGGCACATCCGGTGTCCTGCAAGTGGGTAAAACCACAAGGGCCTCCAAAAGGGTTTGACTTCGATTTGAGCAAAGCTGAGCAGATTTTCGATCTATTACTTAAGGAAAAACAGCTGAAGTTACCCGAAGGCCATAAAACCCCTACAGCACAAGAAATGAATGGGAGGCCGTACTGCAAATGGCATCATTCGTTCACCCATACCACCAATGACTGCAAGGTGTTTCGTCAGCAGATCCAAATGGCGATAGAACAAGGCCGATTGCTCTTCGGACAGTTCGCCATGAAAGTGGACACACATCCGTTCCACGGAGTCAACATGGTGGAACCTAACCACTCCGCGAGGCGTCGACTGGATTTCTCGTGCAATGTCAAAATGGCAGGGCCTGTGCGCCACCATGGCAAGGACAAAGAGGAAAGCAGTCACTCCCGCAACAAGGAAAAGGAGGTGGCCGATCCACGCGACCGGCCCCGATATGATGACAAACGGCACCTTACCAAGGAACAAGTGAGAAGCGTGCGATACCAAAAACCACTCTCCACGCACCTCCTCAACAAATATGAATATCAGTATGACCGACGTCGGCAGTACAACAGAAACGACGAAAGGTACAATCGGTCTGATGAAGATGAAGGAAGGTACCGTCGGCATGACAGAGACGACGAAGGGCGCGAGCACCGCGCTAAGGAGAGGTCAAGGGAACAGGAAGACATGGATAAACACTGGGACTGTCCCTTCTTTAAACACTGCTAGGACTCAGGGATGAGCCGATTGCCTACAATCGAAAACTGCCCGGAGTGTAGACGCCGGAAGAAGGATGCAGGGGAAGTTTCAGTTTTCAAGCGTCTAGGACCTCTCCCGCCACGGAACAAGCGTGCTTGAGTCCTCTCAAGATGAAGACTTTGAAGAGTCGAGAAGATGAAAAAGAGGATAGGTACCACCGGCCAAGGTGGTGCCCCGATGGACTCGGACATTCCCAAAAGCGTAGGGTTCAGCGGCTACGCAGCTTGGAGCAAGCCGAAGCACGATACTTGCACACGTTGAGGAAAGCACGGCCCGATTTGGCCGTAAAAATTCAGCGAGACTTTGGACGAAGAGACTCGACCACCAAAGAAAGTTTGGCGTCCCAAGCAAACGAAAGCCGATGCAGACACATCGGCTGGCACGAACACGGTGTTCTTCCTTCCATCAGAGTTTCGTGCCCCAGGGATGGAAGAAGTGCCGATAGCACAGTTTGACTGCGGTCCACGGCCAGTCATCTTTGAGAAGCCACGGGAAAAGGGCTACAAACACATGAAGGCCCTGTACCTCAAAGGTTATATCAATGGGTAGCCCGTCGGCAGAATGTTGGTTGATACAGGAGCGGCGGTAAATATAATGCCATATTCGATGCTACGGCGTTTGGGACGCTCCAGTGCCGATCTGATCAAGACCAACGTCACACTAAACGACTTCAACGGCCAAGCATCGGGGACGCAAGGTGTCCTGAACGTGGATTTAACCATAGGCCGAAAGACAGTCCCAACGACATTCTTCATCATCGACAGCAAGAGCACCTACGCTGCCCTGTTAGGTAGGGATTGGATTCACGCTAACTGTTGCATTCCATCTACAATGCACCAATGCCTGATACAGTGGGATGGAGACAACGTAGAAGTCGTGCATGCAGATGACTCGATCGACGTCTCGATAGCCGGCATGAACATTTGGGACTCGGAAGACCAAGAACCGCTCTCTGGGATCAGTTTGGACGGCTGTGATCGCATCGAGGTGACAAAAAACGGGGTGAGGCTGGTCTTATCCACCGGCCCGATAGAGTAGCAAGAGCAACATCCATCGACACACGTGGCAAGGCCGATCCTTGCGATCGGCCCAAAAAATAAAAAGCAAGGATCTCACTTCAAACATGTCACGTAGTCGTGGTAGGGAGGCTTCCTCCTGTAAGGGAGCACATACAAGTTGTAAACCTTCATTGAGCAATTCAATCAACATGGAGGCCGATTCCAGTAATCGGCCAAAATTATCCTCGCCATAAGCTCAGCCTCTGTTCAACGTCGATCTAACGGGCGACGGAAAGCTGGGATATGGGTTTACGTCAGCTGATGAGCTAGAAGAAATCGACATTGGTCCCGAGTATAAGC
Organism: Lolium rigidum; assembly: GCF_022539505.1. Classification (NCBI taxonomy): domain Eukaryota; kingdom Viridiplantae; phylum Streptophyta; class Magnoliopsida; order Poales; family Poaceae; genus Lolium; species Lolium rigidum. The sequence goes on from NC_061510.1 coordinate 343,268,939, forward strand.
TACGACCAACATGCATCAGCAAGAGCCGATATCTTCAATCACTTGAAAGATTCGGCTCGGGGGGCACCTAATATGGAATAAGGGACGATAGCATATGTAGACCGATTCACGAAATCGGCCAGTAAAAAAAAATTTAGTGTACAGCCGATGCACAGACATCGACTTTAGAACTAAGAAACAAAGACGATGCACAGCCATCGACCATCAACTCTAGTACAAACTCAATAATGAAGTTTCTCAGATTACACAGGGAGACTCTACTGAAGGAACATCTCGAGGGCATGGAGGGCATCAGCACGAACACGATCCACCTCGGCGATCTCGGCCTCATCATCTTCGTCTTTGCCTGCTACCAGCTGCGTGTTCAAGGCGCGGATTTCGGCCAGATCGGTCTTCAGTTCAGCTTTGAGGTCTTCTGCTTCCTCGAGGAGTGAGCGATAAGAGCTTCCTTAGCTTCAATGAGCTGTTTTGTTGCCCGAACCTTCTCTTCGAGGACCTCCAACTCTTTGCGCAAGGTCGCCAGTTCAGCAGTGCTGTCAGATGTGTCAGTTTTGGCGTCCAAGGCAGCCTTTTTCTCATTAAGCCGTTGGCATTTGTCTGCAATATCGGCTTTCAACGGAAGCTGGGCGTGGCGCAGGTCGATTCTCTGACGAGCCGATGCCACTCTTGACTCAGTAGGCGGACGGAGTTACGGCCGGCCAAAGTTTCACCTGCAGCGTCACCGGAAGATGAGGGCTGGATATCCTCCAGAATGCTCTTCACCGCCTCGGAGTCTTCAACCAATGTCTCGATGGAGGAGGAGAGCAGGGCCTTGAGATGCTCGGAGTTGACCATGTGTAGTGCTGGGTCCTGGCTCTTCGCTCGTTTTAGCAATAGCCGGCTCGATAGATTCGGGGTCAAATGTTAGCAGGCTTGAAAGGTCATAACCCTGACAGGCAACAAGGAAACGTCAGGAGACAGCAAAGGAGTAAGGTAGAGCTAAAGGGAAGGATCGTACCTCTCCTAAGACCAGAGGAACAGCCGATGAAGAGGTGATCGGCTCTGGTGTTTTTGCTGTCGGTTTGGCCAAGTTGGCCACCTTCTCAGCTACACTCGTAGAAGTTGCTAGGTCCAGGGTGGCGGATGGCATTGGTACCTCCTCGACTTCCCCACTCGGAGGTGTTATCGGTCCGCAAAGGGAGTGGTTAGCCGATAAGAACGACAAGGGGTCAGCATGCAAAATGAGCCAAGGAGAGGATGGAGTTACGTTTGATATCTCCTGGTTTGATGGAGAGGCTTGCGGTTCCTTGCGAGCTCTCTTGATGCATCGGCTCTTTGTGCGTAGGCTGCTCTGCCCCGCTTTGATGGGAGTTTGGGAAACAGCAGGTTCAGGGGCTGACCTTTTCTTGGAAGCCGACGGTGGCAAGTCTGGCTGGCTCTGCGTGGTGGTTTTCTCAGAATTGCCCGAGCTCGAGTCCCTTCGACTGGACTGTGTGTCCTCACTAGAGTTTTCTTCAGTGGAGGTTTGTAGAAGAAATACAAGTATGCTGCAGAAGCCTATAAGGATGAATGAAATCAGCCAAAGCATGGGTGAAACTTACGTGCGAGCCTTCTTGAGCTGGAGTAGGGCTTTGGCGCTTCAGAGTCTTCCTGGCAGCTACTTTCCTCACCGCTGTTCTCGCCTTGACTGAGGCTCGGGGGGCAGCTGACCTAGTAGATACTCTGCTTTTGGAAGCCGATTTGGGTGTCATCGGGTGGCTCTGCATCACAACCTTCTTCAAAGGTGGTGAGTTTTTGCGAGAAGAGGACCACCGGAGCTGCTGGGAGGAATCTGAAAGGGGAGCCGTCATCATCTACAGGGTCTGGACCGTCCTGTTGTTGCGAGGAGACAGAGCGAGGTTATAAAGGGAAATCATCGCAAACCACTTCAAAATGAATTGTGAGTAGTGGTACCTGCTCTGCAGGGATGTCATATTCAGCATCAAGCTATTTCAGCAATGGTCCCAGAGCTCTCCTGAAGGCGTGGGTCTTCCACATTGACCACCAGGTCTCAAAACCATCGGTTGACGAGGTAAAGGAGAGGTTGTGGGGAAATGGGGTGGCTAGAGCGTCAAAAAAGGTATAACACCTCTGACTAGTGAGGACATCAGGTAGATCAGCTCTGCTCTCCGTCAGGTGGTGTAGAAAGAAGTGAGGAGATACCTGTCCGAGGCCAAGTTGCCGGGCTGCTACGACCGGCTGATAAGACTCATAACCAGGTTTGATGATCCTGTTTGAAGTGCTCATGCCAACTGGAAGGAAGCAGGGACGGATCATGATGGAATACAATTGCCGAGTGTCAGCATCATCGGCAAAACTGTCTAACCTGAAGGAGACTGGATTTTCGAAATTTTCAGACTCCGTATAAGGAAAGAAGAGAGGGTCGTCCAGGCCTTGGTAGAAGGTTCTGAACCACTCTGATGCTCCCTTAGAGGTCAATTTGCTGCCTGGGAGGCTATATGGAGCTTGGCCGTAGCTAGTGCATCGGATCTGCCTCCCGTTGGTATCTGGGAAGGTGCAAGCGGCCAAGGGTGGAAGGTCTGGGATCTGGTTTTGGAAGTACAGCTGAGCCCAGAGTTGAATAAACCACCAGGGACCACCAGTTTTGACTGTCTTTTGGGAGAACAGTTTAACATACATTAGCTGGAGATATCTATAGACCTCTCCAAGAAACAGTTTGCCAATGCCAAGTCGAGTGCCTCCGGCAAGTTCATAGGCCGGGGAAAGATAATTCTTGGTTGGAGCAAGTGAAGGACCACAAAATATGAAGTGTTCCAACCAGAAATTCAGGAAGGCCGTGTGTTCTTTCTTTGTCACTGGGCCTTTGTTTTTCATGTGGCGCCGAAGGTAAGCACCCCAGTTTGTGCACTCTGTTTTGGAAGAAAGCGCGAAGGGGACCTTTGGCAGCCTAAAGGCAGATGGGCTTGGGGATGCAATGTCTAAACCAGTGATCATGGCCACATCTAGTAAGGTTGGTGTCATGGGGCCATGACCAAACATGAAGCAATTCATGGCATCAGACCAAAAATAGCCGATGGTTTTCAGAAGGTTTTCGTGTTTCTCAAGGGGAGACAGTGATAAAGCTAAAGCATCGGCTATCCCTGCGGTTTCCCAAGTGGCATGGTGAGTTTTGGAGACTCTATTGTACCATGAAACCCAATCTTCGGGAGGATTAGGCCAGGCTCGTAAGCAGTCGGCCCAAGAAGTCTGATCTAGGTTTTGGTTCACGAAGGGAATTCTATTTGCCTCGCATGAAATCAGATGGGCAGGACTCTCAGTAGAACGAGGGCCGAGACAAAGAGAATTTGGAAGAGAAGGATGTGGCAGTAGAATGTCTGATACCTAGAAATTAATGATGGAACGAAGCATTAATTCAGATGTTTGTTGTTGATTCTAGCACTATGTTCAGACAGCGAGGAGCGGTTGAGGATTACCTTCAGGCCGGAGACCATAGCGTTGGCGTTGGATGATTCCGCCATTGGATCCGTTGCGGGTTCGAGCCTGCGCGATTGAGATCTGAGGTTCGTGTGGCCGTGAGTTGGATCTGTTCGAGCGGCGATTTGGGGATCTGGGTGTTGCTCTTTCGGATAAGTCGCAGGTTACCGTTTGAATAGGCAATAGAGCTGGCCTTGCTCGCATTTCATGGCAAGGGCCGATGCGCTGCCATCGGCTCTTGGTGTGTTGACTTGCTTTGACAATCGGCAAAACTGGTAAAAAGGCAAATCGGCTTGGAAATATTTTCTTCATTAATAAAAGTGCTTTTACAGAGAAGAGCCGATTATTCAAGGAAGAAAGAACAAAAGCCGATTACTACTGCTACTAGACCTATGCTAGTAGCCCCTAATCTAAGGGCCGTTGCTGCCCTCGTCGTCGTCATCGCTGCCGCCGGCGCAGCTGCTGGTAGGCTCCTCGTCGCTGCTCCCGTAGCCTTCTACGGGAGCCTCGTCTTCCTCGTCGTCGTCGTCGCTGTCGTCGTCCGACCCGGCGCGGAAGCGTTTCGCCGTGGGATATTCCTCGGAGGACTCGTCGTCCTCCTCTTCGTCCTCCTCGTCGGAGGAGGTATAGCCGTCCCACGAGAAGCGATCGTCTTCGCTCCCCGCCTCCAGCTCCCCGTCTACGAGGAACTGGAAGTCATCCTCTCCGTCGGTCAAGGACTTGTCGTCCTCGGACCAGACGGAGGAATCGTGGGACTCGATGTCCCACTCCTCCGGGCGCGGCGGTTGTACGCCGCCACCGGGTCCCACTCCGGCGTGGGCTCACGGAGGGGAGAAGATACATAGGAGAGGCCTGAGGAGGCTGAGGAGGAGGAGGAGGAAGAAGACATGGCTACAGAGGAAGGGGGTTTTTTGCCGATGGCTAGTACGGAACAAGATGATGAAGAGGCGAACTGCTCGACGCGGTTAAATAAAGGGATATGGGGAGAGTTAATGTTACAGCAGTTTCCGAGGAAGTGGTGCCAAAGAACTGTCAAATCGTGCAGAGAAGTTGAGAAGGCAAGGCATCATGATGAAGGATACTGCGGCGGTTCTGCTCTGCCACGACGTGACCCTTCGAAGAAAAAGCAGAGTGGTTTTGAAATTATCATTGCCAAAACCAGGGGGGCATGTGTTATCACCAGAATTTAACCAAGGCTGGAGATGGGCCGTGATTAAATGGGCTTAGAAGATTTACATAGAAAATATTCCCGAACCGGCCTTGTATAAGAAGTTTGGGCAAGATTGCCCGTGTATCTGTAAATATAGTAGGATACGTGTCGGTTAGAATTAAGAGATAGAGTTTAGCTCGTACACGGTTGGGTTTTTTCCCAAGTTAGAGAGTCTACGGACTATAAATATGTATCTAGGGTTATTGAGAAAGGAGGACGATCACGTTCACAACAAATCAATCTAGGCGCATCGCCACCCCTTGTTTCGAGGGTTTCTCCCGGGTAAGCAACATGCTGCCTAGATCGCATCTTGCGATCTAGGCGATGATCAGCTTATTCGTTCTTGGTGTTGCTCGTGCTTGAAGCCTTTTTGATGGCGAACAACACCCTTATCTTAGGTGTCTTGGGGTTGATCACAATGCTTTCACGATGCACTTGTTTAGCTACGCTTCCCCTCGATATCTAGCTGCCCTTACACCTATTTTAGGTGTAAGGGCAGCACCTTGCTTGTTCGTTATTGAGTAGATCTAATCCGTTATAGTTGCTCCTTGTTCTTCAAGGATTGGTTTGATATTCGTATGGTTAGGCCTTATAAACGAGTTGAAGGATCCGGTAGCGCGTAAGGTGTGGTTTACTAAGCTCTAGAGGGATTGTTCCGGGGATCAACTTCATGTTGGTTTTTAGGCCTCTTTAGGGTTGGTTTTCCATCATCTTACGTGTCTGCTAGGCTCAATTACGCATAGGATGTTCCGATTATACGGTGAAAACCCTAGACTATCGTAGATTAGCTTAGCTTGATTTTGATAAAGCATGATCCCCATGCCCTTATAAATCTAACATGAACCATGGGGCAATCGGCTCTTTGAGCCGATCCACAGAACAACTTAAGAGCCGATCGGGGCTCGTATTTAATGTTTACGTGTTTGCCATGCAGGAAACTAGTCGAAGCAATCCATCACCTTCCTGACCAGGTATAGGTCAGGTGGCACGCCCTCGTAATCACCAGGACGCGTGTGCCAGAAGGCATTGCGGGCCGTCGCCCGAGGGACCAAGGTCAGCCGCAATCCTGGGAGCCTCCCGGCTCTACTGTGTTGCCCGTCGCTGCTCGCCGGTGGGTTTCTGACCGCAACACCTGGATAGTTGTGCTGGTTGTGTTTTCAGGAAAAGAACTCCAGACGACGCTGAAGAATTATTGGCTAGAATAGGCCGGAAGCATGATGATTGGGCTACACCTGAACCAACCCCGACACCAATATTGAAGAAGAGGGGTATTATTAAATTAAATGATGAAGATATGAGGGAAGCCAAGAAATCTCTTAAAGAGAAGGGTATTAAATCCGAAGATGTGAAGAATTTACCCCCATAGAAGATTTATGCAAGATTACTCCCCCTTCATCCATGATTGAGGTACACTCTCTTGAACGCTTTACTAGAGAAGATATTCCGTATTCAAAACCTCCTCGCTCAATGCTTAGATGAGTTTGATAATTATATTGTTAAGCAAAATAATTTTAATATGAGAGTAGAGAATCATTTAATGGAAAATTCTCGAGCTATTAGTGAATTGCATGGTATTGTGGAGAGAACCTCCAATGATGTTAAGATGCTTGTTAAACATTTTCATATGGTTCAAACTCAAATTGATCAACTCACTAAAGTGCAAAATGACTTGTTAAAAAATAATTCTAAAGAAAAACATGCTTATGAAGTAACAACTAGAGGCGGTGTTTCTACCCAGGATCCTCTATATCCTGAAGGGCATCCCAAATGAGTTGAACAAGATTCTCAACAAACTGAAACTAGTGCTCCATCTAAGAAAAAGAAAAAGAAACATAAAACTGTTGTAGAATCTTCTGAGCCTGTTAATGATCCTAATAGTATTTCTATTTCTGATGCTGAAACTGAAAGTGGTAATGAACATGATAAAGATAATGATAACAATGATGCTTCTGATAAAGAAGAGGTTGAAGAAGAACCTGAAAAGCATGCTAAAAATAAAAAGTATACTAAAGAAGATTTTATTGCTAAGAAACATGGTAATGAAAGGGAACCTTGGGTTCAAAAGCAAATGCCTTTTCCTGCTAAGAAACTAAAATCAAAGGAAGAAAAACACTATAATAAACCTTTATTCCTGCAAATACCTTTGACTGATGCTATTAAATTGCCTCCTTATTCAAAGTATATGAAAGATATTGTGTCTAACAAAAGGAAAATTCCTAATGAGGAGATTTCCACTATGCTTGCTAATTACTCTTTCAATGGTAAGGTTCCAAAGAAGCTTGGCGACCCAGTATACCGACTATTCCTTGTTCCATTAAGAATAATTATGTTAGAACTGCTCTATGTGATTTGGGAGCGGGTGTTAGTGTTATGCCTTTCTCTCTTTATAAGAGACTTTATTTAGATAAGTTGATACCGACTGATATATCTTTGCAAATGGCTGAAAAATCTACTGCTATTCCTGTTGGTATATGTGAGGATGTTCTTGTTCAAGTTACTAATAACTGCTTGATATTAACTGATTTTGTTGTGTTGGAAATGCCCGAAGATGATAATATGTCTATTATTCTTGGGAGACCTTTTCTTAACACCGCAGGGGCTGTTATTGATTGCAATAAAGGAAAAGTTACTTTCAATGTCGATGACAAGGAGCATACCGTTTATTTTCCCAAGAGGATTGATAAAGTATGTGGAGTTAATACAATTTCTAATGTGAGAACTATCAAAGTGGGAACTATTGATTGTCCTATTCTCGTTGCCTAATCGACGGTACCTCGGAGGAGGGATCCTCACGAGGGGGAGAAGAAGTAGGGGCCATAGGGCGGAGTGCACACGGGACGGTGGTACGCGATTTACCCAGCTTCGGAACACCTGCACAATGACAGGGCCTACTGCTGCTTGTCTGGAATTATCTGGGCGCTTTCGCGTTGTTACAATGAGTTGTGGTTGTGCCTCTAGGGCTCCCAGGATCCGGCTTATAAAGGCGCACGGATCTAGGGTTTACAGGGAGAGTCCTAGCCGGAATACAAGTCGCCTAACTACAGTACAAAGTCTTGCCGTGTACGTCAAGGATCCGCCTTCCTCCAAGTACGTGCTGGATCCGGATACTTCATGGGCCGTCACGGATCCGGCCTCCTTCGTAGGTCGGTAGAGATCCGGCTTCCTGTTCCTGGGCTGGACTTCATCCTTCAGGATCTACAGCAACTGGGCCGCCCGATGGGCACATGCCTCACCACCGACTACGGGCCACCCGGGCTTGCCGGATCTAGGCCATGCCGTCGATATACCCATAAAGTATACCCACAACAGTAGCCCCCGAAGTTCTCCGAGATTCATCATTCCTCCGACTTGATTCAGCTCGGATCCGAAGAGAATCTTGAAGAGCTTCAAAACTTTACTTGTTTTTCGGTATCATCCATTCGGAAATCTTCCTTTCTTCTGGTTTGGTAATGTAACGGAAATCCCACTTTTCCCGCGCACAACTCCCTTTTTTCCGCGCTAAACTTTCGGAGATGCGAATCTTCTAGCCGGAAATTTCGGGAGCGCTCAGTTAAGTTACCTCCACGTCATTTTACCGTTTTTGACCTAATGACACGTGTCGATCATCCAACGGCGTGACTGTTCAGTTTCTACCGTTAGATCCGAAACACGAATCTCCGCGCGGGGTCTATATATATCCCAAGCCCGCGGTAACTTCTCATTCTTTCACCTCCTCACCCACATCGTCTTCCTCCTCGCGCCGTTGCGCCCAACAGATCTCATCTCCGGCGAACTTTGCCACGATGAGCTTCACGCGCCGCCGGCCCAAGCCTCTCCTCGCGCCAAGATCCCTTTGGTTGAACGGGAAATCCTTCCCGCCGCCGATTCGTGGTCACGCGAGGCGATTCTCTGCAAGTCCGGCGACCTCGCCTCCACCGGAGCTCCGTCGAGCCACCGCGCCATTAACGGTACGTGCGCCGGCCTCGTAGAAGAAGAAGTAGCTGTAGTATAGATTTTCCGGTTACTCAACTTAGCTCGCATGGGTGCAGCCGGAAGCATGCCTCACGGTTCTCCTCACTGCACTGGTAGTTCTCCGAGTAGCCAGGATCCCAGTGCCGTGGAACCAATTTGGCCGGATCCCATTGCGTATCTACCACCATATGTTTCCGACGTTAGGCTTGCTCAACCTTTCTCCGCCTCTTCCAGTACTTTATTAGGCCGGATCCCAACAACCCAGGAGCTCGAAGAGGAGCTACAAGGCCAAGCTAGAATGGCAGCCAAGGTACTGTTATCACCAGAATTTGACCGGATCAGAGGTGGGCCGCGATTGGAGATGGGCTTGAAGAATATACATGGAAGAAATACATGAATCGGCCTTATATACAAAGTTTGGGCTAGTTTGCCCGTGTATCTGTAACATAGTAGGATACGTGTCGGTTAGATAGAGTTTGGGCTCGTGCCCGGTTGGGATTATTCCCACGTTAGAAAGTCTACGGACTATAAATATGTATCTAGGGTTTATGAAATAAACAACAATCACGTTCACCACAAACCAATCTAGGCGCATCGCCAACTCCCTTGTCTCGAGGGTTTCTTCCGGGTAAGCATCATGCTGCCTAGATCGCATCTTGCGATCTAGGCAGTACACGTTTATTCATCCTTCATGCGTTGCTCGTGCTGAAGCCTTTTTGATGGCGAGCAACATAGTAATCATAGATGCGTTAGGGTTAGCATTGTTCATCGTATCATATGCTGTCGTCGTGCAACCCTTAGACGTCTAGCCGTCCTTGCACCTATCTTAGGTGTAAGGGCGGCACCCCGCTTGATCATTATTTAGTAGATCCGATCCGTTATGATTGCTCCTTGTTCTTCAAGGATTAGTTTAATATCTGCATAGTTAGGCCTTACAAACGGGTTGAAGGATCTAGTGGCGCGTAGGGTGTAGTTTGCTAGCCCTAGACAGGATGTTCCGGGGATCAACTTCGTGTTGGTTTTTAGGCCTTGTCTAGGGTCGGTTTACGATCACCGTGCGTGGCCGCCAGGCTCAATCACGAGTAGGATGTTCCGATTATGCGGTGAAAACCCTAAATCGTAGTAGGTCGTTTTAGCTTTATTTTGATCAAGCAGGACCACCATCTGATCGTACACCTCGTACGCATCATGGGTGGATCGGCTCCTTGAGCCGATTCACAGGACAACCTGAGAGCCGATCGAGGCTCGTATGTAATGTTTACGTGTATGCCATGCAGGAAACTAAGCGAAGCACATCCAACACCTTCCTGACCAGGTATAGGTCAGGTGGCACGCCCTTGCACCAGCATCGGACGTGCGTGCCGAGTCTTTGCGGGCCGTCGCTCGGAGGGACCAGGGCCAGCCGCAGTCCCGGGAGCCTCCCGGCTCTACCGTGTTGCTCGTCGCTGCTCGCCGGTGGGTTTCGACCGCAACACATTCTCGGCACGCCCGGTGGGACGATCTTCGACATCAACCGCATCGCCATCTACATCCGAGATGGCGGAAGGCACTCCGACCACGTACGAGGATCTGACCGAGGAGCTCAAGAAGAAGCATGACGAGGTCAAAGCGATCCTCGAAGCCGATCTCATCGGCTCTTTTCACAGAACCCGCTCACATGGCATCAGGTGGAAAGGGTTCTCACCTGAAGGCGCGCTCGATGGAGTGGACCTGTCCGCCCCGTCGAAGAACGCACCAGGTCTCGCGTCAGGAGATTAACTTCATGGTAGCTCATTCGCTGCACCGCCATTCTGAGAGCCTGGTGAACACTTTGGAGCGTGTCGCTCTTCGCGTGATCCAGGAAATCATGAGGCATCAGTACTCTCCGTCGGGGCCAGCTCTGGGGACTCACCAAGGAGAGATGCCACTCCAGTCCCGTCCACCGCTGCCATTCGCGTTGGCAGCAGCAGAAGTGCCGAATTCACCGGCATACGTCGTCTACAAGATCGGTGGTGACCCTAGTGACTACCAATTCTTGCATGAGGCGCCTAAGGAGATCCCTCATGGATACACGTGCACATACGTGCCAGACTGCAGTAACTGGGCACTCACGAACCAGGCTGCAACAGCAGGGACTTCTGGAACAGCAGGAGGAACTTCGGGAACAGATCTTGAGAAGCAGACGTGGCTAGCCAAGTATGCCACTCCGACAAACCTCCAGAGCTCAGCTCTTGCAGTTGGCTCAGATTTGGAAAAGCAAGCATGGCTGGCTAAGTATGCCACCCCGGTGAATCTTTAGAGTTCGACTCCTGCAGCCAGCACCGCGGATCAGATCAGTACAATCCTGAGAGACCAGTTCGGCATGGTGCCGAAAAGGAGGACAGTCGGCTATTCCAAGCCGTACCCCAACGAGTACGAGTTGATCCCGCTACCACCCAAATATCGGCTCCCTGATTTCTCCAAGTTTAATGGGTCAGATGGTTCCAGTTCCATCGAGCATGTGAGCCGATATTTGGCACAGCTGGGCACGATCTCAGCATCAGATGAGCTGCGTGTGAGGTTCTTCGCACAGTCCCTCACAGGATCGGCTTTCGGGTGGTACACTTCGCTGCCACCAGATTCAATCCGGACTTGGAAGCAGTTGGAAGAGCAGTTCCACATGCAGTATCACTCAGAGGCTTCCGAGGCTGGCATTGCCGATCTAGCACAAGTACGACAAGCGCGGAGAAACAGTGTCAGAATATGTCCAGCGCTTCAGGACCGTTAGGAACCGATGCTATTCGGCTCATGTGACTGAAAAAGAAGCAGTCGAGTTGGCGGTGGTGGGTCTCGCATCACCGATCAAGGACGTGGCCTCCCAAGCAGACTACCCTTCACTGGCGCACATGGTGCAGAAGCTGTCAGCATATGAACAGCGCCACCCAGATGTATACCAGGATAAATTCAAACGTGCGGTGGTCCTGGTTGAGGCAGATGAAGATGAAGGTTCTGCGGGAGATCAAGAGGTAGCAGTGGCTGAATGGACTTGGGGGGCAAGCCCCGTGTCCTGTAAGTGGGTTAAGCCACAGGGTCCTCCAAGAGGGTTTGACTTCGATGTCACCAAGGCTGAGCAAATTTTCGACCTCTTACTTAAGGAGAAGCAGCTAAAGGTACCCGAAGGCCACAAGATCCCCACGGCTCAGGAGTTGAACAGAAAGCCATACTGCAAGTGGCATAACACGTTCACCCATGCCACCAACGACTGCAGGGTGTGGCGTCAGCAGGTCCAAATGGCGATAGAACAAGGGCGTCTAATTTTCAGCCGCACGCCATGAAGGTCGACACACACCCCTTCCCCGCCGTTAACATGGTGGAGTGCACTTACCCCGGAGGGTGCCAGCCAGGATTCTCGTTCAATATCAACATGGTAGGACCTGGGCACCACTCGGTAAGGACGGAGACGAGGGCAGCTGCTCTCATAGCAAGGACACGGAGGAAGCCGTTCCACGCGATCGGCTCCGTCACGATGGCAAGCGCTACATCACGAGAGGGAGAAGTGAGGAACGTGAGATATCAGCGACCTCTCTCTGATCACCTCCTCAACAAGTATGTGAGTCAATATTACCAACGCCGACGATACAACGACGATGATGAAAGAGATCGTCTGGCTAGGGACGCCAGGAGACATCGTCGGCATGATCGCGACGAGGAGAAATATGAGCGCCACGCCAAGGAAAAATCGAGAGAGCAAGACGATGTGGATAGGCACTGGGACTGCCCCTTCTTCAGACACTGCTGGGATTCAGGAATGAGCCGATTGCTGATGGCGTGTATTTCACACGTTCGTTGGGCAACCCCAAGAGGAAGGTATGATGCGCACAGCAGCAAGTTTTCCCTCAGAAAAGAAACCAAGGTTTATCGAACCAGGAGGAGCCAAGAAGCACGTTGAAGGTTGATGGCGGCGGGATGTAGTGCGGCGCAACACCAGGGATTCCGGCGCCAACGTGGAACCTGCACAACACAACCAAAGTACTTTGCCCCAACGAAACAAGTGAGGTTGTCAATCTCACCGGCTTGCTGTAACAAAGGATTAACCGTATTGTGTGGAAGATGATTGTTTGCAGAGAAAATAGTAAAACAAGTATTGCAGCAGATTTGTATTTCAGTATTAAAGAATGGACCGGGGTCCACAGTTCACTAGAGGTGTCTCTCCCATAAGATAAAAGCATGTTGGGTGAACAAATTACAGTCGGGCAATTGACAAATAGAGAGGGCATAACAATGCACATACATGACATGATAAGTATAGTGAGATTTAATTGGGCATTACGACAAAGTACATAGACCGCCATCCAACTGCATCTATGCCTAAAAAGTCCACCTTCGAGGTTATCATCCGAACCCCTCCAGTATTAAGTTGCTAACAACAGACAATTGCATTAAGTATGGTGCGTAATGTAATCAACAACTACATCCTCGGACATAGCGCCAATGTTTTATCCCTAGTGGCAACAACGACAACACAACCTTAGAACTTTCTCGTCACTCGTCCCGGTGTCAATGCAGGCATGAACCCACTATCGAGCATAAATACTCCCTCTTGGAGTTAAAAGTAAAAACTTGGCCAGAGCCTCTACTAGTAACGGAGAGCATGCAAGATCATAAACAACACATATGTAATAACTTGATAATTAACATGACATGGTATTCTCTATCCATCGGATCCCGACAAACACAACATAGAGTATTACGGATAGATGATCTTGATCATGTTAGGCAGCTCACAAGATCCAACAATGAAGCACAATGAGGAGAAGACAACCATCTAGCTACTGCTATGGACCCATAGTCCAGGGGTGAACTACTCACTCATCACTCCGGAGGCGACCATGGCGGTGTAGAGTCCTCCGGGAGATGAATCCCCTCTACGGCAGGGTGCCGGAGGAGATCTCCAGAATCCCCCGAGATGGGATCGGCGGCGGCGGCGTCTCGCAAGGTTTTCCGTATCGTGGTTTTTCGCCTCGGGGGTTTAGCGACGGTGGCTTTAAGTAGGCGGAAGGGCAGAGTCGGGGCCCGACGAGGGGGCCACACCATAGGGCGGCGCGGGCCCCCCTAGGCCGCGCCGCCTTGTGGTGTCGCCACCTCGTGGCCCCACTTCGTATGTTCTTCGGTCTTCCGGAAGCTCCGTGGAAAAATAGGCCCCCGGGTCTTCGTTTCGTCCAATTCCGAGAATATTTCGTTACTAGGATTTCGAAACCAAAAACAGCGAGAAAACAGGAACCGGCACTTCGGCATCTTGTTAATAGGTTAGTTCCGGAAAATGCACGAATATGACATAAAGTGTGCATAAAACATGTAGGTATCATCAATAATATGGCATAGAACATAAGAAATTATCGATACGTCGGAGACGTATCAAGCATCCCCAAGCTTAGTTCTGCTCGTCCCGAGCAGGTAAAACGATAACAAAGATAATTTCTGAAGTGATATGCCATCATAACCTTGATCATACTATTTGTAAACATATGTAGTGGATGCAGCGATCATAACAATGGTAATGACATGAGTAAACAAGTGAATCATATAGCAAAGACTTTTCATGAATAGTACTTCAAGACAAGTATTAATAAGTCTTGCATAAGAGTTAACTCATAAAGCAATAAATCAAAGTAAAGGTATTGAAGCAACACAAAGGAAGATTAAGTTTCAGCGGTTGCTTTCAACTTGTAACATGTATATCTCATGGATAATTGTCAACATAGAGTAATATAACAAGTACAATATGCAAGTATGTAGGAATCAATGCACAGTTCACACAAGTGTTTGCTTCTTGAGGTGGAGAGAGATAGGTGAACTGACTCAACATAAAAGTAAAGAGAATGGTCCTTCAAAGAGGAAAGCATCGATTGCTATATTTGTGCTAGAGCTTTTATTTTGAAAACATGAAACAATTTTGTCAACGGTAGTAATAAAGCATATGAGTTATGTACATTATATCTTATAAGTTGCAAGTCTCATGCATAGTATACTAATAGTGCCCGCACCTTGTCCTAATTAACTTGGACTACCGGATCTTTGCAATGCACATGTTTTGACCAAGTGTCACAATGGGGTACCTCCGTACCGCCTGTACAAAGGTCTAAGGAGAAAGCTCGCATTTTGGATTTCTCGCTTTTGATTATTCTCAACTTAGACATCCATACCGGGACAACATGGACAACAGATAATGGACTCCTCTTTAATGCATAAGCATGTGGCAACAATTATTATTCTCATATGAGATTGAAGATATGTGTCCAAAACTGAAACTTCCACCATGGATCATGGCTTTAGTTAGCGGCCCAAAGTTCTTCTCTAACAATATGCATGCTCCAACCATGAAGGTGGTAGATCTCTCTTGCTTCAGACAAGACGGACATGCATAGCAACTCACATGATATCCAACAAAGAATAGTTGATGGCGTCCCCGTAAACATGGTTATCGCTCAACAAGCAACTTAATAAGAGATAAAGTGCATAAGTACATATTCAATACCACAATAGTTTTTTAAGCTATTTGTCCCATGAGCTATATATTGCAAAGGTGAATGATGGAATTTTAAAGGTGGCACTCAAGCAATTTACTTTGGAATGGCGGATAAATACCATGTAGTAGGTAGGTATGGTGGACACAAATGGCATAGTGGTTGGCTCAAGGATTTTGGATGCATGAGAAGTATTCCCTCTCGATACAAGGTTTAGGCTAGCAAGGTTATTTGAAACAAACACAAGGATGAACGGTACAGCAAAACTCACATAAAAGACATATGGTAAACATTATAAGACTCCATACCGTCTTCCTTGTTGTTCAAAACTCAATACTAGATGTTATCTAGACTCTAGAGAAACCAAATATGCAAACCAAATTAGCAAGCTCTAAGTATTTTTTCATTAATGGGTGCAAAGTATATGATGCAAGAGCTTAAACATGAGCACAACAATTGCCAAGTATCAAATTATCCAAGACATTTTAGAGTTACTACATGTAGCATTTTCCAATTCCAACCATATAACAATTTAACGAAGAAGAAACTTCGCCATGAATACTATGAGTAGAGCCTAAGGACATATTTGTCCATATGCTACAGCGGAGCGTGTCTCTCTCCCATAAAGTGAATGCTAGGATCCATTTTATTCAAACAAAACAAAAACAAAAACAAACCGACGCTCCAAGCAAAGTGCATAAGATGTGACGGAATAAAAATATAGTTTCAGGGGAGGAACCTCGATAATGTTGTCGATGAAGAAGGGGATGCCTTGGGCATCCCCAAGCTTAGACGCTTGAGTCTTCTTAGAATATGCAGGGGTGAACCACCGGGGCATCCCCAAGCTTAGAGCTTTCACTCTCCTTAATCATATTGCATCATACTCCTCTCTTGATCCTTGAAAACTTCCTCCACACCAAACTCGAAACAACTCATTAGAGGGTTAGTGCATAATAAAAATTCACATGTTCAGAGGTGACACAATCATTCTTAACACTTCTGGACATTGCATAAAGCTACTGGACATTAATGGATCAAAGAAATTCATCCAACATAGCAAAAGAGGCAATGCGAAATAAAAGACAGAATCTGTCAAAACAGAACAGTCCGTAAAGATGGATTTTATTAGGCCACCAGACTTGCTCAAACGAAAATGCTCAAATTGAATGAAAGTTGCGTACATATCTGAGGATCATGCTCGTAAATTGGCTTAATTTTCTGAGCTACCTTCAGGGAGATAGACCCAGATTAGTGACAGCAAAGAAATCTGGAACTGCGCAGTAATCCAAATCTAGTACTTACTTTTCTATCAAAGACTTTACTTGGCACAACAAAACATAAAACTAAGATAAGGAGAGGTTGCTACAGTAGTAAACAACTTCCAAGACACAAATATAAAACAAAAATACTGTAGTAAAACATGGGTTGTCTCCCATAAGCGCTTTTCTTTAACGCCTTTCAGCTAGGCGCAGAAAGTGTATATCAAGTAACATCAAGAGATGAAGCATCAACATCATAATTTGTTCTAATAATAGAATCATAAGGTAACTTCGTTCTCTTTCTAGGGAAGTGTTCCATACCTTTCTTGAGAGGAAATTGATATTTAATATTACCTTCCTTCATATCAATAGTGGCACCAACGGTTCGAAGAAAAGGTCTTCCCAATATAATGGGGCAAGATGCATTGCATTCAATATCCAAGACAACAAAATCAACGGGGACAAGGTTATTGTTAACCATAATATGAACATTATCAACCTTCCCCAAAGGTTTCTTTTTAGCATTATCAGCGAGATTAACATCCAAATAACAGTTTTTCAATGGTGGCAAGTCAAGCATATCATAGACTTTTTTAGGCATAACAGAAATACTTGCACCAAGATCACATAAAGCATTACAATCAAAATCTTTGACCCTCATTTTAATGATGGGCTCCCAACCATCCTCTAGCTTTCTAGGAATAGAAGTTTCAAGTTTTAGTTTCTCTTCTCTAGCTTTTATGAGAGCATTTGTAATATGTTTTGTGAAAGCCAAGTTTATAGCGCTAGCATTGGGAT
The DNA here is from genome assembly GCF_022539505.1 of Lolium rigidum. NCBI lineage: Eukaryota > Viridiplantae > Streptophyta > Magnoliopsida > Poales > Poaceae > Lolium > Lolium rigidum. The sequence continues at coordinate 343,286,092 of NC_061510.1, forward strand.
TTTTAGCAAGTTTTTGCAAGAACTTTATAACTTCAGAGATGTGGCAATCATCAAAATCTAAATCATTACAATCTAAAGCAATGGGATTATCATCCCCAAGGTTGGAAAAAATTTCAGCAGTTTTATCACAAGCAGTTTCAGCAGTTTTAGCAGTTTCAGGTAATTTTGCGTGCTTTGCACTAGGAGTAGAGGCATTGCCAACACCAATTATTTTACCATTGATAGCAGGAGGTGCAGCAACATGTGAATCATTAGCATTGCTAGTGGTGGTAATAGTCCAAACTTTAGCTACATTTTCCTTTTTAGCTAGTTTTTCATTTTCTTCTCTATCCCACCTAGCACGCAGTTCAGCCATTAATCTTATATTCTCATTAATTCTAACTTGGATGGCATTTGCTGTAGTAACAATTTTATTTTCAATATCCCTATTAGGCATAACTTTCGATTTCAAAAGATCAACATCGGAGGCAAGACTATCAACTCTAGAAACAAGAATATCAATTTTATTGAGCTTTTCCTCAACAGATTTGTTAAAGGCAGTTTGTGTACTAATAAATTCCTTAAGCATGGCTTCAAGTCCAGGGGGTGTATTCCTATTATTGTTGTAAGAATTCCCATAAGAACTAGCTTAACCGTTACCATTATTATAAGGATATGGCCTATAGTTATTACTAGAATTGTTCCGATAAGCATTGTTGTTGAAATTATTATTTTTAATGAAGTTTACATCAACATGTTCTTCTTGGGCAACCAATGAAGCTAATGGAACATTATTAGGATCAACATTAGTCCTATCATTCGCGAGCATAGACATAATAGCATCAACCTTATCATTCAAGGAAGAGGATTCTTCAACGGAATTTACCTTCTTACCTTGTGGAGCTCTTTCCGTGTGCCATTCAGAGTAATTAACCATCATATTATCAAGGAGCTTTGTTGCTTCACCAAGAGTGATGGACATAAAGGTACCTCCAGCAGCTGAATCCAATAAATTCCGCGAAGAAAAATTTAGTCCCGCATAGAAGGTTTGGATGATCATCCAAGTAGTCAGTCCATGGGTTGGGCAATTTTTAACCAAAGATTTCATTCTTTCCCAAGCTTGAGCAACATGTTCATTATCCAATTGTTTAAAATTCATTATGCTACTCTTCAAAGATATAATTTTAGCAGGGGGATAATATCTACCAATAAAAGCATCCTTGCATTTAGTCCAGGAATCAATACTATTCTTAGGCGGAGATAGCAACCAATCTTTAGCTCTTCCTCTTAATGAGAAAGGAAACAATTTTAATTTTATAATGTCACCATCTACATCTTTATATTTTTGCATTTCACATAGTTCAACAAAATTATTGAGATGGGCAACAGACATCATCGGAACTAACACCGGAAAATTGCTCTCGCATAACAAGATTTAGTAAAGCAGGTTTAATTTCAAAGAATTCCGCTGTAGTAGCAGGTGGAGCAATAGGTGTGCATAAGAAATCATTATTATTTGTGCTAGTGAAGTCACACAACTTAGTATTTTCAGGGGTAGCCATTTTAGCAGTAGTAAATAAAACAAACTAGATAAAGTAAATGCAAGTAAACTAATTTTTTTGTGTTTTTGATATGGCAAACAAGACAGTAAATAAAGTAAAGCTAGCAACTAATTTTTTTGTGTTTTGATATAAGTGCAGCAAACAAAGTAGTAAATAAAATAAAGCAAGACAAAAACAAAGTAAAGAGATTGCGAAGTGGAGACTCCCCTTGCAGCGTGTCTTGATCTCCCCGGCAACGGCGCCAGAAAATATGCTTGATGGCGTGTATTTCACACGTTCGTTGGGCAACCCCAAGACGAAGGTATGATGCGCACAGCAGCAAGTTTTCCCTCAGAAAGAAACCAAGGTTTATCGAACCAGGAGGAGCCAAGAAGCACGTTGAAGGTTGATGGCGGCGGGATGTAGTGCGGCGCAACACCAGGGATTCCGGCGCCAACGTGGAACCTGCACAACACAACCAAAGTACTTTGCCCCAACGAAACAAGTGAGGTTGTCAATCTCACCGGCTTGCTGTAACAAAGGATTAACCGTATTGTGTGGAAGATGATTGTTTGCAGAGAAAATAGTAAAACAAGTATTGCAGCAGATTTGTATTTCGAGTATTAAAGAATGGACCGGGGTCCACAGTTCACTAGAGGTGTCTCTCCCATAAGATAAAAGCATGTTGGGTGAACAAATTACAGTCGGGCAATTGACAAATAGAGAGGGCATAACAATGCACATACATGACATGATAAGTATAGTGAGATTTAATTGGGCATTACGACAAAGTACATAGACCGCCATCCAACTGCATCTATGCCTAAAAAGTCCACCTTCAGATTATCATCCGAACCCCCTCCAGTATTAAGTTGCTAACAACAGACAATTGCATTAAGTATGGTGCGTAATGTAATCAACAACTACATCCTCGGACATAGCGCCAATGTTTTATCCCTAGTGGCAACAGCACAACACAACCTTAGAACTTTCGTCACTGTCCCAGGTGTCAATGCAGGCATGAACCCACTATCGAGCATAAATACTCCCTCTTGGAGTTAAAAGTAAAAACTTGGCTAGAGCCTCTACTAGTAACGGAGAGCATGCAAGATCATAAACAACACATATGTAATAACTTGATAATTAACATGACATGGTATTCTCTATCCATCGGATCCCGACAAACACAACATAGAGTATTACGGATAGATGATCTTGATCATGTTAGGCAGCTCACAAGATCCAACAATGAAGCACAATGAGGAGAAGAAAACCATCTAGCTACTGCTATGGACCCATAGTCCAGGGGTGAACTACTCACTCATCACTCCGGAGGCGACCATGGCGGTGTAGAGTCCTCCGGGAGATGAATCCCCTCTACGGCAGGGTGCCGGAGGAGATCTCCGTAATCCCCCGAGATGGGATCGGCGGCGGCGGCGTCTCGGTAAGGTTTTCCGTATCGTGGTTTTTCGCCTCGGGGGTTTAGCGACGGTGGCTTTAAGTAGGCGGAAGGGCGAGTCGGGGCCCGACGAGGGGCCACACCATAGGGCGGCGCGGGCCCCCTAGGCCGCGCCGCCTTGTGGTGTCGCCACCTCGTGGCCCCACTTCGTATGTTCTTCGGTCTTCCGGAAGCTCCGTGGAAAAATAGGCCCTCGGGTCTTCGTTTCGTCCAATTCCGAGAATATTTCGTTACTAGGATTTCTGAAACCAAAAACAGCAGAAAACGAGAACTGGCACTTCGGCATCTTGTTAATAGGTTAGTTCCAGAAAATGCACGAATATGACATAAAGTGTGCATAAAACATGTAGGTATCATCAATAATATGGCATAGAACATAAGAAATTATCGATACGTCGGAGACGTATCAATTGCCTACAATCGGCAACTGCCCAGAATGTAGACAGAAGAAGAAGGATGCAGCTAACGTGTCCGTGTTCAAACGTCTAGGGCCTCTCCCGCCTCGGAACAAGCACGCTGAGTCCTCTCGGGTAGAAGATCTCGAGGAACTAGAGGACGATGATGAAGAAGAAGATAAGTACCATCGGCCAAGGTGGTGCCCTGATGGACTCAGCCGCTCCCAAAAGCGTAGGGTTCAGCGACTACGAGGTTTCGAGGAAGCCGAAAGGTTATACCTGCACACGTTGAGGAAGGCGCGGCCTGATCTGGCCGCTAAAATTCAGCGAACCCTGGACGAAGAAGGTCGGCCACAAAGGAAAGAGTGGCGCCCGGACAAAAGAAAGCCGATGATGAAACATCGGCTGGCACAAACATGGTGTTCATCCTGCCGACGGAGTTTAGTGCTCCAGGATTAGACGAAGCACCTGTGGCACAACTTGACTGCGGCCCACGACCGGTTATCTTTGAGAAGCCACGAGAAAGGAGCTACAGACATCTGAAGGCCCTGTACTTGCGAGGCTACATCAATGGGCAGCCTGTCAACAAGAAGCTGGTGGACACCGGAGCGGCAGTCAATATTATGTCATACTCCATGCTACGTCGGTTGGGACGCTCTAGCTCGGATCTGATCAAGACCAACGTGACACTGAGCGATTTCAACGGCCAAGCATCTGACGCACAAGGTGTTCTGAACGTGGATCTGACCGTAGGGAGGAAAACCATCCCTACGACGTTCTTTATTGTCGACAGCAAGAGCACCTATGCTGTCCTGCTAGGAAGAGATTGGATCCACGCCAACTGTTGCATTCCGTCCACAATGCACCAATGCTTAATACAGTGGGATGGAGATGAAGTAGAGGTCATCCACGCAGATGATTCAGCCGAGATTTCAACAGCTGGCATGAACGTTTGGGAGACAACAGGCCAAGAGCCACTCTCAGGCATCAATTTGGACGACTGCGAGCGCATCGACGTGACGAAGGACGGGGTGAGGCTGGTCTTATCCACCGGCCTGACCGTGTAACAAGAGCAACGTCTATGGACAAACGTGGCGATGCCGATCCGTGCGATCGGCCCCAAAGATCTATGGAGGAACATTGCAAAACCTTCATTGAGCGATTCAATCAACATGGAGGCCGATTCCAGCAATCGGCCAAAATTATCCTCACCATGCACTCTGCCTAGGTTCAACGTCGATATAATGGGCAATGGGTTTACGTCGGCTGATGAGCTGGAAGAAGACAACAGTGGTCCTAACAGAGCCGACGTCCAAATACAGTGCCTTGGATCACCACAGAGCCGATATCCGCAGTTACCTGGCAGATTCGGCTCGGGGGGCACCTAATCAGATGAACATGTGCGATACATGTGCAGTGAAACACTGGGGGCCGATAAAAAATCGGCCAGTAAAATAAAAATAAAAATCTCATGATGTACAGCCGATGCACGGACATCGACTTTAGAGCTAAGAAACAAAGCCGATGCACAGCCATCGACTCTAGTACAATTACACAGGATCTACCAGTTGCGTGTTCAAGACACGGATGGCCTTCTGCTTCCTGGAGGGAGTGAACAATGAGAGCTTCATCAGCGGCAATGAGCCGATTTCGGTGCCAGAACCTTTTCTTCGAGGACTTCCAACCCTTTGCGCGAGGTCGCCAGTTCAGCAGGACTGTCAGAAGCGTCAGTTTTGACATGCAAGGCAACCTTTTGTTCATTAAGCCGTTGGTGTTTCGTCTACAATATCGGTTTTCAACGGAAGAAAAGGTGATCGATGGTGGCAAGTTTGGCTGACTCTGCGTGTTGGTTTTCTCAGATTCGCTTAAGTTTGGGTCCATTTGTCTGAACTGTATGTCCTCACCGCCGTTCTCGCCTTGACTAAGGCTCGGGGGCAGCTGATTTGGTAGGTACTCTGTTTTTGTAAGCCGATTGGAGTGTCATCGGCTGACCCTGCATCATAAACTTCTTCGAAAGTGCTGAGTTGTTGCAGAAGAAGGTCACCAGAGCTGCTGGAAGGAGCCTGAAAGGGAAGCCATCATCATCTACAGGGTCAGGGCCGTTTCTGTTGCTGCAAAAGATAAAGCAGGGCGCTATGTTCGGACAGCCAGGAGCGGTTAAGGATCACCTTCAGGCCAGAGACCATAGCATGGGCATTGGATGATGTTGCCCTTGGGTCCGTTGCAGTTGCGAACCTGCGCGATTGACATCTGAGGTTCATATGGCCGTGGGTTGGATTTGTTCAAGCGGCGATTTGGGGGTCTGAGTTTTGCTCTTTCGAACAAGTCGCAGATTACCATTTGGATAGGGTTGTCTTTGCTCGCGTTTCATGGCAAGGTCCGATGCGCTGCCATCGGCTCTTGATTTGCTAACTTGTTTTAGCAATCGGCAAAATTGGTAAGAGGACAGAATCAGCTGAGAAATGTTTTCTTCATTAATAAGAGAGGATTTTTACAATGAAGAGCCGATTGCTCAAGAAAGGAAGAACAAAAGAAGAGCCGATTGCTCAGGAACTACTAATCCTACATTGCTAATCCTCGCTGGCCTCATCGTCGGCATCGGAGCTGCCGTCGGCGCTACTTCCGGAGAATTCCTCGTCGCTGCTGCGCCAGCCCTCGGCCGGAGCCTCTTCTTCCTCGTCATCATCATCGTCCTCGCTGTCCGCCCAAGCGCGGAAGCGCTTCACCGGCGGGTACCCAGCGGAGGAGGAGGAATCATCCTCCTCCTCTTCCTCTTCTTCCTCGTCATCATCATCGTCCTCGCTGTCCGCCCACGCGCGGGGGCGCTTCACCGGCGGATACCCGGCGGAGGAGGAGGAATCGTCCTCCTCCTCTTCCTCCTCTACTTCTTCTTCTTCCTCTTCGGGTGGGCCATCTGGCACGTGGTCAAAGTTCCACTCCTGCTCGCTCGAGGAAGAAGATTGGAAAGAGAGGCCTGAGGAGATGGAGGAAGAGGAAGACATTGCTACAGGGGGAGAGGGTTTTTTGGGTGGTGATACGTCTCCGACGTATCGATAATTTCTTATGTTCTATGCCATATTATTGATGATACCTACATGTTTTATGCACACTTTATGTCATATTCGTGCATTTTCTGGAACTAACCTATTAACAAGATGCCGAAGTGCCGGTTCTCGTTTTCTGCTGTTTTTGGTTTCGAAATCCTAGTAACGAAATATTCTCGGAATTGGACGAAACGAAGACCCGGGGGCCTATTTTTCCACGGAGCTTCCGGAAGACCGAAGAACATACGAAGTGGGGCCACGAGGTGGCGACACCACAAGGCGGCGCGGCCTAGGGGGCCCGCGCCGCCTATGGTGTGGCCCCCTCGTCGGGCCCCGACTCTGCCCTTCCGCCTACTTAAAGCCTCCGTCGCGAAACCCCCGATGCGAAAAACCACGATACGGAAAACCTTACCGAGAGGCCGCCGCCGCCGATCCCATCTCGGGGATTCCGGAGATCTCCTCCGGCACCCTGCCGGAGAGGGGATTCATCTCCCGGAGGACTCTACACCGCCATGGTCGCCTCCGGAGTGATGAGTGAGTAGTTCACCCCTGGACTATGGGTCCATAGCAGTAGCTAGATGGTTGTCTTCTCCTCATTGTGCTTCATTGTTGGATCTTGTGAGCTGCCTAACATGATCAAGATGCGATCTAGGCAGCATGGTGCTTACCGGAGAAACCCTCGAGACGAAGGAGTTGGCGATGCGCCGAGATTTGTTTGTGTTGAACGTTGGTTGTTGTTTATTTCATAACCCTAGATACATATTTATAGTCCCGGGGACTTTCTAACTCAAGCGTGCACCTAACCGTGCATGAGTAAAACTCTAACTCCTAACGATACACGTATCCTACTATGGTACGGATACACGGGCAATTAGCCCAAACTTGGTACACAAGGCCGATTCACGTATCTCTTCTATATATATATCTTCAAGTCCATCTTGATCGCGGCCCACCTCTGACTCGGTCAAAATCTGGTGATAACACATGCCCCCCGGTTTTGGAAATGACATTTCCAAAATCATTACGCTTTCCTTTCGTCGGGTCATGTCGTGGCAGAGCAGAACTGCCGCAGAATCTTCCATCATTACGCCTCGCCTCCTGGGCTTCTTTGTACGAATTGACAATTTCGGCATCACGTCCTCGAGAACCGTCATGGCATTAAATCTTCACTACACTCCCTTTATTTATCTGTGCCAAACGGTTCACCACTCCATCCCCTTGCTCTGCTCTGTCCACCAGCGCCAAAACCCTCTTCCCCTGCAGCCATGTCTTCCTCTTCCTCCTCCGCCCCAGGCCTCCCTCTCCAAACGTCGCCGAAGAACAAGAAAGAAGACGACCTCCACTCCGGGGCGACCCCCACCTCCTCCGACAAGGAGAAGAAAGAAGGAGAAGCAAAGAAGACCAAGGCCCCCCCTCCGCCAAGCTCCCGTCGAAGAAGCGCTCCCGCATGTGGGCGGACAGCGAGGACGACGATGATGACGAGGAAGGAGAAGAGGAGGAGGAGGAAGATGATTCCTCCTCCTCTGCTGGGTATCCGCCGACGAAGCGCTTCCGCAGTTGGGCGGATAGCGAGGATGATGGTGATGATGAGGAGGAGGAGGAAGCTCCAGCCGACGACTGGGGCAGCGGCGGCGAGGACTTCTCCGGCAGTAGCGCCGATGGCGATGTCGACGACGATGCTAGCGAGGAGTAGTTATGTAGGATCAGTAGTCCTCTGAGCAATCGGCTCTTCTTTTGTAAGAAATCCCAATATTAATGAAGAATTTCTCTTAACTTGATCTAGCCGATTTCTTATCGTACTGATTTGGCCGATTGTTAACTTGATCACCGCTCAATAAGCCGATGGCAACGCACCGGTAACTTGCGAACCTTGCTCGAATTCAGATCCCCAAACCTCCAACCGAACAGGCCCAATCCGTAGTCACTGAGCGTAATGTTGGACTAAACGGCAAACCCCTGAAATAACGCCTGGCCTTGTCATTAATCTCAGGTTTTCAGACATTTTCCTGCCAGGCCCTTCTCTTCCAAATCCCCTTGGCTTTGAGGGGTTCTCTTTAGATCATTGCTAACTCAACCCAGAGGCTGGAGATGATACTTCTGCGGGACAGGCTCCTGCTCCGTTTTTCCCACAGCAACTATTCCTCAAAAAGGCTGAGACATAGAGCCAGCCGATTTCAACAAAATCGGCTCTTTATAGCAAAGGATCCTTTAGGACAAACTGCCCCCCGAGCCTCAATTAAGGCGAGGAATGGTAGTGAGTCAGCCCAATGTGCCGCCATTGGCCTCAAATCATAACGCGAGCCAGCCGATTTCAACAAAAATTGGCTTCCCGGAGCAGCAGAGCCTTCGTAGGTGTGCTGACCCCCGAGCTTCTTCGGTTTACTTCCTGCGCCTTGCCGGTCGGATCGGCTCCTTTCCTTTGGCGGATTTAATGCAACCCATCCCCGATCCGATCCGCACGTCCAGGCTGCTCTTGGCATTGTTCTTGAAGAGAGGATCCGAACCATTAAATCACTCCATTGAGGAGCTCTTCCACTTCGAATCTCTCTTCGTGGCTCACTCCTCGCTCCATCGAACCCCTTATAAGTCGATGTCTGCGCATCGGCTGTGCTTAAAATTTTTCGAATTTTTTGAATTTTTTACGGCCGATTTACGCATCGGCCCCCATACTTCAATACCCATCACCAAAGGATGAGACGCTTCTACTGCATATCCTCGTGTTTTATCCACCTGGGTGCCCCCCCGAGCCGATTCTGTCAAGAGAATTGATGGTATCGGCTCTGTTGGATTACATGCTGAACCCCGGCAGAATGGACGGTTAGGATAATTTTGGCCGATTGCTGGAATCGGCCTCCACGTTGCTTGCTCGATGAAGGTTTTGTGATGTTCCTCCATAAAAATTTTTTTTGGGGCCGATCACAAGGATCGGCCTCGCCACGTTTGCTCATTGTCGTGCTCTTGCTACTCGTTCAGGCCGGTAGATAAAACCAGCCCAATTTCTGACTTTATCATGTTGGTGCGCTTGCTGTCGTCCACCTTGAGTGCATCGTGTAACCGGGGAGCACTAAGCTTCGTCGGAAGGACGAGCACCATGTTTGTGCCAGCCGATGTATCATCATCGGCTTTCCTTTGCTTGGGGCGCAACTTTTTTCTTTGTGGCCGACCCTCTTCATCCAGGGTTCGCTGAACTTTCGCAGCCAGATCAGGCCTTGCCTTCCTCAATGTATGCAAGTATAACCTTTCGGCTTCCTCCAGGCCGCGCAATCGCTGAACCCTGCGCTTTTGGGAACGGCTGAGTCCATCAGGGCACCACCTTGGCCGGTGGTACCTGTCTTCTTCTTCTCCCTCGTCTTCTGAATCTTCGAGATCTTCCAACCGAGGGGACTCGGCGCGTTTGCTTTGTGGCGGGAGAGGCCCTAGGCGCTTGAATACGGACACGTTGGCTGCCTCCTTTTTGTTCTGGTTGCATTCTGGGCAATTGCCGATTGTGGGCAATCGGCTCATTCCTGAATCCCAGCAGTGTCTGAAGAAGGGACAGTCCCAGTGCCTATCCTCGTCGACTCGCTCCCCCAACTTTTCCTTGGCGCGGCGCTCGTGCTCCTCCTCCTCGCGATCATGCCGACGACGTCTCCTGTCGTCCCTAGCCAGACGATCTTCTTCATCATCGTCGTTGTATCGCCGGCGTTGGTCATACCGACTCACATACTTGTTGAGGAGGTGATCGGAGAGAGGTCGTTGATACCTTATGTTTTTCACTTCTCCTCTCGTGACGTAGCGCTTGCCGTCTTGGCGGAGCCGATCGCGTGGAGCGGCTTCCTCTCGTATCTTTGCTATGAGAGCAGCTGCCCTCATCTCCGTCCTTACCGCGAGTGGTGTCCGGGTCCTACCATGTTGATATTGCACGAGAAATCCGGCTGGCACCCTCCATGGTAAGTATACTCCACCATGTTCACGGCGGGGAAGGGGTGTGTGTCGACCTTCATGGCGTACTGGTTGAAAATTAACCGTCCATTTTCTATCGCCATTTGGATCTGCTGCCGCCACACCCTGCAGTCGTTGGTGGTGTGGGTGAACGTGTTATGCCACTTGCAGTATGGCTCTCCGTTCAGCTCTTGCACCGTGGGGATCTTGTGGCCTTCGGGTACCTTTATATGCTTCTCCGTGAGTAAGAGATCAAAAATCTGCTCAGTTTTGGTCACGTCGAAGTCGAACCCTTTTGGAGGACCTTGTGGCTTCACCCATTTGCAAGACACGGGGCCTGCCGCTCTAGTCCATTCAGCCACTGCTACCTCTCGATCTCCCGCAGCACCTTCATCCTCGTCTGCCTCAACCAGGGTCACCGCACGCTTGAATTTGTCCTGGTAAACATCTGGGTGGCGCTGCTCATATGCCGACAGCTTCCGCACCATGTGCGCCAATGAAGGGTAGTCCGCTTGGGAGGCCACGTCCTTAATCGATGATGAGAGACCCACCACCGCCAACTCGATCGCTTCTTTTTCACTTACATGAGCCGAAAAGCATCGGTTCCTAATGGTCCTGAAGCGCTGGACGTATTCTGACACTGTCTCCCCGCGCTTCTGTCGTACTTGTGCTAGATCGGCAATACCAACCTCGGAAGCCTCTGAGTGATACTGCTCATGGAACTGCTCTTCCAACTGCTTCCAAGTCCGGATGGAGTTCGGTGGCAGCGATGTGTACCACCCGAAAGCCGATCCTGTGAGGGACTGTGCGAAGAACCTCACACGCAACTCGTCTGATGCTGAGATCGTGCCCAGCTGTGCCAAATATCGGCTCACATGTTCGATGGAGCTGGAACCATCTGATCCACTAAACTTTGTGAAGTCCGGGAGCCGATATTTGGGTGGTAGCGGGATCAGTTCGTAATCGTTGGGGTACGGCTTGGTGTAGCCGAACGTCTTCCTTTTCGGCATCATGCCGAACTGATCTTTCAGAATTGTACAAATCTGATCCGCGGTGATGGCTGACGGTGTCGAACCCTGAAGATTCGCCGGGGTGGCATACTTAACCAGCCATGCTTGCTTTTCCGGTTCTAAGCCAACTGCGGGAGCTGGGCTCTGGAGGTTTGTCGGAGTGGCGTATTTAGCCAGCCACGTTTGCTTTTCAAGATCTGCTCCCGACGTTCCTCCTGCCGTTCCAGAGGCCCCTGCTGTTGCAACCTGGTTCGAGAGTGCCCGTGTATGGCGATGCCAGTACGTATGCGCACGCGTATCCGTGCGGGATCTCCTTGGGTGCCTCGGGTAGGAATTGGTAGTCACTAGGATCACCACCAATCTTGTAGACAACGTATGCCGATGAGTTCGGCACTTCCGGTGCTGCCCATGCGAACGGCAGCGGAGGATGGGACCTGGAGTGGCATCTCTCCTTTGTAAGTCAACGCAGCTGGTCCCGACGGAGAATACCGGTGGCTCATGATTTCCTGGACCACGCGCAGAGCGACACGCTCCAACGTGTTCACCAGGCTCTCAGAGTGGCGGTGCAGCGAATGAGCCACCATGTAGTTGATCTCCTGACGCAGCGACCTGGTGCGTTCTTCTGACGGGGCGGACAGGTCCACTCCATCGAGTGCGCCTTCAGGTGTGACCCCTTCCACCTGACGCCATGGGAGCGGGTTCTGTGGAAAGAGCCGATGAGTTCGGCTTCGAGGGTTGCCTTGATCTCGTCATGTTTCTTCTTGAGTTCATCAGGCAGATCCTCGTACTTGACCGGAGTGCTTTCCGCCATCTCGGATGTAGATGGCGATGTGGTGGATGTCGAAGGTTGTCCCACCGGGCGTGCCAGAATGTGTTGACGTCAGAAACCCACTGGCGGGCAGCGACGGGCAACACAGTAGAGCCGGGAACAACTAGGGCTGCGGCTGGCCCCGGCCCTCGCAGCGACGGCCCGCAAAGCCTCCTCGGTCACACGTCCGATGCTATCGCAAGGGCGTGCCACCTGACCTATACCTGGTCGGGAAGGTGTTGGATGATGCCTCGCTAGTTTCCTGCATGGCATACACGTAAACATTAAATACGAGCCTCGATCGGCTCTCGAGTTATCTCGTGAATCGGCTCAAAGAGCCGATCCACCCATGATTCGTACAAGGTGTTCGAATATATGGTGGTCCTGCTTGATCAAGATAAAGCTAATGAGATCTACGACGATTTAGGGTTTTCACCGCATAATCGGATCATCCTACTCACGATTGGGCCTCGCGCTCGCGCACGGTGACCGTAAGCCGATCCTAGACAGGGCCTAAAAACCAACACTAGGTTGATCCCCGGAACATCCTTTCTAGGGCTAGCAAACTTCACCCTACACGCCGCTGGATCCTCCAACCCTTTGTAGGGCCTAACTAATGCGGATATTAAACTAATCCTTGCAGAACAAGGAGCAACCGTAACGGATCAGATCTACTAAACTATAATCAAGCGGGGTGCCGCACCTACACCTGAGATAGGTGTAAGGGCGGCTAGATGCATAAGGGTCGCACTACGACAGCATATGATACGAAGAACAATGCTAACCCTAACACATCTAAGATAACTACGTTGCTCGCCATCAAAAAGGCTTCAGCGACGAGCAACGCATGAACAACGTGGGTAGGCTTGTGCTGCCTAGATCGCAAGATGCGATCTAGGCAGCATGGTGCTTACCGGAGAAACCCTCGAGACGAAGGAGTTGGCGATGCGCCGAGATTTGTTTGTGTTGAACGTTGGTTGTTGTTTATTTCATAACCCTAGATACATATTTATAGTCTCGGGGACTTTCTAACTCAAGCGTGCACCTAACCGTGCATGAGTAAAACTCTAACTCCTAACAGACACGTATCCTACTATGGTACAGATACACGGGCAATTAGCCCAAACTTGGTACACAAGGCCGATTCACGTATCTCTTCTATATATATATCTTCAAGTCCATCTTGATCGCGGCCCACCTCTGACTCGGTCAAAATCTGGTGATAACACACATGCCTATTGATTGATTAGTACTTGGATACCGTTTTATTATTATCTGCAAATGCCCTACTTTGATTGTTACATGAGTTTCTCTCATCCATGCAACGCCCGTTCATCCATCCCTATGCCTACAGTATTTTAATCCTGCTGTTTACTATAATCACTACTGCTGTTTTTGTTACTCTGCTGCTGATATTTCACTACTGCTACTGCTATAAAACCTGTTACTATCGATAAACTCTTGCGAGCAAGTCTGTTTCGAGTGCAGCTGAATTGACAACTCCACTGTTAAGGCTTACAAATATTCTTTGGCTCCCCTTGTGTCGAATCAATAAATTGGGTTTTACTTCCCTCGAAGACTGTTGCGATCCCCTATACTTGTGGGTTATCAAGACTATTTTATGGCGTCGTTGCCGGGGAGCATAGCTTTATTTGCAAGTTCATTTGGATTGATATTGTTCGCTGCAAATTCTCCATCATGGGTAAACCTCGCGATACTAAAGTCGCCATATTACCATCCACTACAAGGAATGGTACAACTCTGAGTACCTCTGCTGCTCTTGATTCACCATCTGTGATAAGTAAACTTGTTTCACCACCACAAGCTTCAAATGCTGGTATTTCTGCTGAATCTGAAAATTCCTCCTATAATTTTGATGATGCTTCTGCTGTGCTTGATAATGATGGTTCATTAGGATCTTTTCTAGATGCTACAATTGCTAGGTCTAGACAAATTGAAAATACTGAAACTCCTAATGAAAATACTGCTACACATGTTAATTCACCTGAGTCTGTTGAATACTCTAGTGATGATCTTGATGAAGATTATGTAGAACTTGATGATGATTTTATTGATAAATGCAATGCTACTACTGGTACAAGTAATATTAAAAAGCTTCTTGCACAACGTGCTTGTTAGATATAAATTGTCTCCCGATCCTAAATTTGCCACATCTCCTATAAACATTAAGGATAAGGATTATGATTTTTCTCTTGATTTATCTCATATATCTATTGTTGAGAAAACACCTTTTTGTGGTACTGAAAAAGAAAGTGTTGTAGAACACATGATTGAGCTGTCTACTCTGAGTAGCTTGTTTTCTGATGATGTTAAGAAGCGTACTTATTTCGTTGCTAAAAATTTTCCTTTCTCATTAAAGGATGATGCTAAAACTTGGTATAATAGTTTGCCTCCTGATTCTATTGATAGTCCAAGTGATTTGCTTGATGTTTTCTTTCGGAAATACTTTCCTGCTAGTGCTCGAGCATATTGCTTTGCGAGAGAATTTATAATTTTGACCAGGGAGATGGAGAGAAATTGCCCGAGGCTTGGGCGAGATTTTGCTCTCTTATCAGAGCTCGGCCTGGACATGATTTGGAAAAGCATGATTTACTTGATATATTTTATAGTGGACTAACCATTGAGTCTAGGGCATACCTGGTGTTATCACCAGAATTTAACCAAGGCTGGAGATGGGCCGTGATTAAATGGGCTTAGAAGATTTAGATATAAAATATTCCCGAACCGGCCTTGTATAAGAAGTTTGGGCAAGATTTCCCGTGTATCTGTAAATATAGTAGGATACGTGTCGGTTAGAATTAAGAGATAGAGTTTAGCTCGTACACGGTTGGGTTTTTTTCCCAAGTTAGAGAGTCTACCGACTATAAATATGTATCTAGGGTTATTGAGAAAGGAGGACGATCACGTTCACAACAAATCAATCTAGGCGCATCGCCACCCCTTGTTTCGAGGGTTTCTCCGGGTAAGCAACATGCTGCCTAGATCGCATCTTGCGATCTAGGCGATATCGCTTATTCGTTCTTGGTGTTGCTCGTGCTGAAGCCTTTTTGATGGCAAGCAACACCCTTATCTTAGGTGTCTTGGGGTTGATCACAATGCTTTCACGATGCACTTGTTTAGCTACGCTTCCCCTCGATATCTAGCTGCCCTTACACCTATTTTAGGTGTAAGGGCAGCACCTTGCTTGTTCGTTATTGAGTAGATCTAATCCTTTATAGTTGCTCCTTGTTCTTCAAGGATTGGTTTGATATCCGTATGGTTAGGCCTTATAAACGAGTTGAAGGATCCGGTAGCGCGTAAGGTGTGGTTTACTAAGCTCTAGAGGGATTGTTCCGGGGATCAACTTCATGTTGGTTTTTAGGCCTCTTTAGGGTTGGTTTTCCATCATCTTACGTGTCTGCTAGGCTCAATTACGCATAGGATGTTCCGATTATACGGTGAAAACCCTAGACTATCGTAGATTAGCTTAGCTTGATTTTGATAAAGCATGATCCCCATGCCCTTATAAATCTAACATGAACCATGGGGCAATCGGCTCTTTGAGCCGATCCACAGAACAACTTAAGAGCCGATCGGGGCTCGTATTTAATGTTTACGTGTTTGCCATGCAAGAAACTAGTCGAAGCAATCCATCACCTTCCTGACCAGGTATAGGTCAGGTGGCACGCCCTCGTAATCACCAGGACGCGTGTGCCAGAAGGAATTGCGGGCCGTCGCCCGAGGGACCAGGGTCAGCCGCAATCCTGGGAGCCTCCCGGCTCTATCGTGTTGCCCGTCGCTGCTCGCCGGTGGGTTTCGACCGCAACACATTCTCGGCACGCCCGGTGGGACACTCTGCAACAACGAAAACATCGACATCTGCAGCAACCATGTCAAAAGCTGCGGAGGAGGTGGTCGGCGAACCAGTCACGTACGCAGATCTGCCGGAAGAACAAAAGAAGAAGTATGATGAGATGAAAGCCATCTTGGAAGCCGATCTCATCGGCTCTTTCGTGAGGACCCATTCACATGGCGTAAGGTGGAAGGGGTTCTCCCCTGAAGGTGTTCTTGACGGAGTAGACCTGTCTACCCCTTCGGAGGAACGTACTCGGAGCTCGCGCCATGAAATCAATTACATGGCGGCTCATTCTCTACACCGCTATTCTGAGAGCCTGGTGAATACTCTCGAGCGCGTCGCGGTCCGTGTGGTGCAGGAAATCATGAAGCATCAATACTCCCCGTCAGGACCTACCCTAGGGACTCACCAGGGAGAAGTACCGCTCCAAATCAGGCCGCCGCTGCCGTTCGCGCTTGCAGCACCAGAGCCGCCGGGTTCACCGGCGTATGTCGTCTACAAGGTTGGAGGCGATCCTAGCGATTGCCAGTTCCTATATGAGCCGCCTAAGGAGATCCCGCATGGGTACGTGTGCACATACGTGCCGGATCGCAATGCCCGGGCGCGCACGAGCCAGATCGCACCAACAGGGATTTCTGGAGTGGATGCTGATAAACAAGCATGGCTGGCCAAATATGCTACTGGAACGAGTCATGAAGGCTCGGTCCCTACAGCTAATACCATGGAGCAGATCAGCACTATCTTGAGAGACCAATTTGGCATCCTGCCGAAAAGGAAGACAATCGGCTATTCCAAGCCGTACCCTGACGAGTATGACCTGATCCCGCTGCCACCCAAGTATCGGCTCCCTGAGTTCTCAAAATTCAATGGAGCAGAAGGATCTAGCTCAATAGAGCAACATAAGCCGATATTTGGCGCAGCTGGGCATGATTTCAGCGTCAGACCAGTTACGTGTGAGGTTTTTCGCATAATCTCTCACGGGTTCAGCCTTTGGATGGTACACGTCGTTGCCACCAAACTCAGTCCGGACGTGGAAGCAAATGGAGCAGTTTCACGTGCAATATCACTCAGAAGCTACCGAGGCTGGCATTGCCGACCTAACACAGGTGCGGCAGAAGCGGGGAGAAACAGTATCTGAATACATCCAACGTTTCAGGACTGTCAGGAACCGATGTTATTCGGTTCGTTTATCTGAGAAGGAAGCGATCGATCTGGCGCAGTCGGGCCTCGCAACGCCAATCAAGGATCCGACTTCCCAAGCGGAGTACAGTTCATTGTCGCACATGGTACGTAAACTCACATCCTATGAGCAGCGGCACCCCGAATTGTACCAAGACAAGTTCAAGCGTCCGGTGGGTCCGGTCGAGATTGAAGAAACCGAAGATCCCGCACCGGACTCGGAGGTGGCTGTAGCTGAATGGGCTCGGGGGCACATCCGGTGTCCCGCAAGTGGGTAAAACCACAAGGGCCTCCAAAAGGGTTTGACTTCGATTTGAGCAAAGCCGAGCAGATTTTCGATCTATTACTTAAGGAAAAACAGCTGAAGTTACCCGAAGGCCATAAAACCCCTACAAGACAAGAAATGAATGGGAGGCCGTACCGCAAATGGCATCATTCGTTCACCCATACCACCAATGACTCGCAAGGTGTTTCGTCAGCGAGATCCAAATGGCGATAGAACAAGGCCGATTGCTCTTCGGACAGTTCGCCATGAAAGTGGACACACATCCGTTCCCTGGAGTCAACATGGTGGAACCTAACCACTCCGCGAGGCGTCGACTGGATTTCTCGTGCAATGTCAAAATGGCAGGGCCTGTGCGCCACCATGGCAAGGACAAAGAGGAAAGCAGTCACTCCCGCAACAAGGAAAAGGAGGTGGCAGATCCAAGCGACCGGCCCCGATATGATGACAAACGGTACCTTACCAAGGAACAAGTGAGAAGCGTGCGATACCAAAAACCACTCTCCACGCACCTCCTCAACAAATATGAATATCAGTATGACCGACGTCGGCAGTACAACAGAAACGACGAAAGGTACAATCGGTCTGATGAAGATGAAGGAAGGTACCGTCGGCATGACAGCAGACGACGAAGGGCGCGAGCACCGCGCTAAGGAGAGGTCAAGGGAACAGGAAGACATGGATAAACACCGGACTGTCCCTTCTTTAAACACTGCTAGGACTCAGGGATGAGCCGATTGCCTACAATCGAAAACTGCCCGGAGTGTAGACGCCGGAAGAAGGATGCAGGGGAAGTTTCAGTTTTCAAGCGTCTAGGACCTCTCCCGCCACAGAACAAGCGTGCTGAGTCCTCTCAAGATGAAGACTTTGAAGAGTCAGAAGATGAAAAAGAGGATAGGTACCACCGGCCAAGGTGGTGCCCCGATGGACTCAGACATTCCCAAAAGCGTAGGGTTCAGCGGCTACGCAGCTTGGAGCAAGCCGAAGCACGATACTTGCACACGTTGAGGAAAGCACGGCCCGATTTGGCCGTAAAAATTCAGCAGACTTTGGACGAAGAGACTCGACCACCAAAGAAAGTTTGGCGTCCCAAGCAAACGAAAGCCGATGCAGACACATCGGCTGGCACGAACACGGTGTTCTTCCTTCCATCAGAGTTTCGTGCCCTGTGGATGGAAGAAGTGCCGATAGCACAGCTTGACCGCGGTCCACGGCCGCTCATCTTTGAGAAGCCACGGGAAAAGGGCTACAAACACATGAAGGCCCTGTACCTCAAAGGTTATATCAATGGGTAGCCCGTCGGCGGAATGTTGGTTGATACTGAGAGCGGCGGTAAATATAATGCCATATTCGATGCTACGGCGTTTGGGACGCTCCAGGTGCCGATCTGATCAAGACCAACGTCACACTAAACGACTTCAACGGCCAAGCATCGGGGACGCAAGGTGTCCCGAACGTGGATTTAACCATAGGCCGAAAGACAAGTCCCAACGACATTCTTCATCATCGACGAGCAAGAGCACCTACGCTGCCCTGTTAGGTAGGGATTGGATTCACGCTAACTGTTGCATTCCATCTACAATGCACCAATGCCTGATACAGTGGGATGGAGACGACGTAGAAGTCGTGCATGCAGATGACTCGATCGACGTCTCGATAGCCGGCATGAACATTTGGGACTCGGAAGACCAAGAACCGCTCTCTGGGATCAGTTTGGACGGCTGTGATCGCATCGAGGTGACAAAAAACGGGGTGAGGCTGGTCTTATCCACCGGCCTGATAGAGTAGCAAGAGCAACATCCATCGACACACGTGGCAAGGCCGATCCTTGCGATCGGCCCCAAAAAATAAAAAGCAAGGATCTCACTTCAAACATGTCACGTAGTCGTGGTAGGGAGGCTTCCTCCTGTAAGGGAGCACATACAAGTTGTAAACCTTCATTGAGAAATTCAATCAACATGGAGGCCGATTCCAGTAATCGGCCAAAATTATCCTCGCCATAAGCTCAGCCTCTGTTCAACGTCGATCTAACGAGCGACGGAAAGCTGGGATATGGGTTTACGTCAGCTGATGAGCTAGAAGAAATCGACATTGGTCCCGAGTATAAGCTACGACCAACATGCATCAGCAAGAGCCGATATCTTCAATCACTTGAAAGATTCGGCTCGGGGGGCACCTAATATGGAATAAGGGACGATAGCATATGTAAACCGATTCACGAAATCGGCCAGTAAAAAAAAAATTATAGTGTACAGCCGATGCACAGCCATCGACTTTAGAACTAAGAAACAAAGCCGATGCACAGCCATCGACCATCAACTCTAGTACAAACTCAATAATGAAGTTTCTCAGATTACACAGGGAGACTCTACTGAAGGAACATCTCGAGGGCATGGAGGGCATCAGCACGAACACGATCCACCTCGGCGATCTCGGCCTCATCATCTTCGTCTTTGCCTGCTACCAGCTGCGTGTTCAAGGCGCGGATTTCGGCCGATCGGTCTTCGGTTCAGCTTTGAGGTCTTCTGCTTCCTCGAGGGAGTGAGCGATAAGAGCTTCCTTAGCTTCAATGAGCTGTTTTGTTGCCCGAACCTTCTCTTCGAGGACCTCCAACTCTTTGCGCAAGGTCGCCAGTTCAGCAGTGCTATCAGATGTGTCAGTTTTGGCGTCCAAGGCAGCCTTTTTCTCATTAAGCCGTTGGCATTTGTCTGCAATATCGGCTTTCAACGGAAGCTGGGCGTGGCGCAGGTCGATTCTCTGACGAGCCGATGCCACTCTTGACCTGTAGGCGCACAGAGTTACGACTGGCCAAAGTTTCACCCGCAGCGTCACCGGAAGATGAGGCCGGATATCCTCCGTAATGCTCTTCACTGCCTCGGAGTCTTCAACCAATGTCTCGATGGAGGAGGAGAGCAGGGCCTTGAGATGCTGGAGTTGACCATGTGTAGTGCTGGGTCCTGGCTCTTCGCTCGTTTTAGCAATAGCCGGCTCGATAGATTCGGGGTCAAATGTTAGCAGGCTTGAAAGGTCATAACCCTGACAGGCAACAAGAAAACGTCGGAGACAGACAAAGGAGTAAGGTAGAGCTAAAGGGAAGGATCGTACCTCTCCTAAGACCAGAGGAACAGCCGATGAAGAGGTGATCGGCTCTGGTGTTTTTGCTGTCGGTTTGGCCAAGTTGGCCACCTTCTCAGCTACACTCGTAGAAGTTGCTAGGTCCAGGGTGGCGGATGGCATTGGTACCTCCTCGACTTCCCCACTGGAGGTGTTATCAGTCTGCAAAGGGAGTGGTTAGCCGATAAGAACGACAAGGGGTCAGCATGCAAAATGAGCCAAGGAGAGGATGGAGTTACGTTTGATATCTCCTGGTTTGATGGAGAGGCTTGCGGTTCCTTGCGAGCTCTCTTGATGCATCGGCTCTTTGTGCGTAGGCTGCCCTGCCCCGCTTTGATGGGAGTTTGGGAAACAACAGGTTCAGGGGCTGACCTTTTCTTGGAAGCCGACGGTGGCAAGTCTGGCTGGCTCTGCGTGGTGGTTTTCTCAGAATTGCCCGAGCTCGAGTCCCTTCGACTGGACTGTGTGTCCTCACTAGAGTTTTCTTCGGGGAGGTTTGTAGAAGAAATACAAGTATGCTGCAGAAGCCTATAAGGATGAATGAAATCAGCCAAAGCATGGGTGAAACTTACGTGCGAGCCTTCTTGAGCCGGAGTAGGGCTTTGGCGCTTCGTAGTCTTCCCCGGCAGCTACTTTCCTCACCGCTGTTCTCGCCTTGACTGAGGCTCGGGGGGCAGCTGACCTAGTAGATACTCTGCTTTTGGAAGCCGATTTGGGTGTCATCGGGTGGCTCTGCATCACAACCTTCTTCAAAGGTGGTGAGTTTTTGCAGAAGAGGACCACCGGAGCTGCTGGGAGGAATCTGAAAGGGGAGCCGTCATCATCTACAGGGTCTGGACCGTCCTGTTGTTGCGAGGAGACAGAGCGAGGTTATAAAGGGAAATCATCGCAAACCACTTCAAAATGAATTGTGAGTAGTGGTACCTGCTCTGCGAGGATGTCATATTCAGCATCAAGCTATTTCAGCAATGGTCCCAGAGCTCTCCTGAAGGCGTGGGTCTTCCACATTGACCACCAGGTCTCAAAACCATCGGTTGACGAGGTAAAGGAGAGGTTGTGGGGAAATGGGGTGGCTAGAGCGTCAAAAAAGGTATAACACCTCTGACTAGTGAGGACATCGTGTAGATCAGCTCGCTCTCCGTCGGGTGGTGTAGAAAGAAGTGAGGAGATACCTGTCCGAGGGCCAAGTTGCCGGCTGCTACGACCGGCCGATAAGACTCATAACCAGGTTTGATGATCCCGTTTGAAGTGCTCATGCCAACCGGAAGGAAGCAGGGACGGATCATGATGGAATACAATTGCCGAGTGTCGCATCATCGGCAAAACTGTCTAACCCGAAGGAGACTCGGATTTTCGAAATTTTCGGACTCCGTATAAGGAAAGAAGAGAGGGTCGTCCAGTGCCTTGGTAGAAGGTTCTGAACCACTCTGATGCTCCCTTAGAGGTCAATTTGCTGCCTGGGAGGCTATATGGAGCTTGGCCGTAGCTAGTGCATCGGATCTGCCTCCCGTTGGTATCTGGGAAGGTGCAAGCGGCCAAGGGTGGAAGGTCTCGGGATCTGGTTTTGGAAGTACAGCTGAGCCCGAGTTGAATAAACCACCGGGGACCACCGCTTTTGACTGTCTTTTGGGAGAACAGCTTTAACATACATTAGCCGGAGATATCTATAGACCTCTCCAAGAAACAAGCTTGCCAATGCCAAGTCGAGTGCCTCTGGCAAGTTCATAGGCCAGGGAAAGATAATTCTTGGTTGGAGCAAGTGAAGGACCACAAAATATGAAGTGTTCCAACCAGAAATTCAGGAAGGCCGTGTGTTCTTTCTTTGTCACTGGGCCTTTGTTTTTCATGTGGCGCCGAAGGTAAGCACCCCGCTTGTGCACTCTGTTTTGGAAGAAAGCGCGAAGGGGACCTTTGGCAGCCTAAAGGCAGATGGGCTTGGGGATGCAATGTCTAAACCAGTGATCATGGCCACATCTAGTAAGGTTGGTGTCATGGGGCCATGACCAAACATGAAGCAATTCATGGCATCAGACCAAAAATAGCCGATGGTTTTCAGAAGGTTTTCGTGTTTCTCAAGGGGAGACAGTGATAAAGCTAAAGCATCGGCTATCCCTGCGGTTTCCCAAGTGGCATGGTGAGTTTTGGAGACTCTATTGTACCATGAAACCCAATCTTCAGGAGGATTAGGCCAGGCTCGTAAGCAGTCGGCCCAAGAAGTCAGATCTAGGTTTTGGTTCACGAAGGGAATTCTATTTGCCTCGCATGAAATCAGATGGGCAGGACTCTCGCGAGAACGAGGGCCGAGACAGAGAGAATTTGGAAGAGAAGGATGTGGCAGTAGAATGTCTGATACCTAGAAATTAATGATGGAACGAAGCATTAATTCAGATGTTTGTTGTTAATTCTAGCACTATGTTCGGACAGCGAGGAGCGGTTGAGGATTACCTTCAGGCCGGAGACCATAGCGTTGGCGTTGGATGATTCCGCCATTGGATCCGTTGCGGGTTCGAGCCTGCGCGATTGAGATCTGAGGTTCGTGTGGCCGTGAGTTGGATCTGTTCGAGCGGCGATTTGGGGATCTGGGTGTTGCTCTTTCGGATAAGTCGCAGGTTACCGTTTGAATAGGCAATAGAGCTGGCCTTGCTCGCATTTCATGGCAAGGGCCGATGCGCTGCCATCGGCTCTTGGTGTGTTGACTTGCTTTGACAATCGGCAAAACTGGTAAAAAGGCAAATCGGCTTGGAAATATTTTCTTCATTAATAAAAGTGCTTTTACAGAGAAGAGCCGATTATTCAAGGAAGAAAGAACAAAAGCCGATTACTACTGCTACTAGACCTATGCTAGTAGCCCCTAATCTAAGGGCCGTTGCTGCCCTCGTCGTCGTCATCGCTGCCGCCGGCGCAGCTCGCCGGTAGGCTCCTCGTCGCTGCTCCCGTAGCCTTCTACGGGAGCCTCGTCTTCCTCGTCGTCGTCGTCGCTGTCGTCGTCCGACCCGGCGCGGAAGAGTTTCGCCGTGGGATATTCCTCGGAGGACTCGTCGTCCTCCTCTTCGTCCTCCTCGTCGGAGGAGGTATAGCCGTCCCACGAGAAGCGATCGTCTTCGCTCCCCGCCTCCAGCTCCCCGTCTACGAGGAACTGGAAGTCATCCTCTCCGTCGGTCAAGGACTTGTCGTCCTCGGACCAGACGGAGGAATCGTGGGACTCGATGTCCCACTCCTCCGGGGCGCGGCGGTTGTACGCCGCCACCGGGTCCCACTCCGGCGTGGGCTCACGGAGGGGAGAAGATACATAGGAGAGGCCTGAGGAGGCTGAGGAGGAGGAGGAGGAAGAAGACATGGCTACAGAGGAAGGGGGTTTTTTGCCGATGGCTAGTACGGAACAAGATGATGAAGAGGCGAACTGCTCGACGCGGTTAAATAAAGGGATATGGGGAGAGTTAATGTTACAGCAGTTTCCGAGGAAGTGGTGCCAAAGAACTGTCAAATCGTGCAGAGAAGTTGAGAAGGCAAGGCATCATGATGAAGGATACTCGCGGCGGTTCTCGCTTCCGCCACGACGTGACCCTTCGAAGAAAGGCGAGTGGTTTTGAAATTATCATTGCCAAAACCAGGGGGGCATGTGTTATCACCAGAATTTAACCAAGGCTGGAGATGGGCCGTGATTAAATGGGCTTAGAAGATTTACATAGAAAATATTCCCGAACCGGCCTTGTATAAGAAGTTTGGGCAAGATTGCCCGTGTATCTCGTAAATATAGTAGGATACGTGTCTGGTTAGAATTAAGAGATAGAGTTTAGCTCGTACACGGTTGGGTTTTTTCCCAAGTTAGAGAGTCTACGGACTATAAATATGTATCTAGGGTTATTGAGAAAGGAGGACGATCACGTTCACAACAAATCAATCTAGGCGCATCGCCACCCCTTGTTTCGAGGGTTTCTCCCGGTAAGCACATATGCTGCCTAGATCGCATCTTGCGATCTAGGCAGTATCAGTTTATTCGTTCTTGGTGTTGCTCGTGCTGAAGCCTTTTTGATGGCGAACAACACCCTTATCTTAGGTGTCTTGGGGTTGATCACAATGCTTTCACGATGCACTTGTTTAGCTACGCTTCCCCTCGATATCTAGCTGCCCTTACACCTATTTTAGGTGTAAGGGCAGCACCTTGCTTGTTCGTTATTGAGTAGATCTAATCCGTTATAGTTGCTCCTTGTTCTTCAAGGATTGGTTTGATATTCGTATGGTTAGGCCTTATAAACGAGTTGAAGGATCCGGTAGCGCGTAAGGTGTGGTTTACTAAGCTCTAGAGGGATTGTTCCGGGATCAACTTCATGTTGGTTTTTAGGCCTCTTTAGGGTTGGTTTTCCATCATCTTACGTGTCTCGCTAGGCTCAATTACGCATAGGATGTTCCGATTATACGGTGAAAACCCTAGACTATCGTAGATTAGCTTAGCTTGATTTTGATAAAGCATGATCCCCATGCCCTTATAAATCTAACATGAACCATGGGGCAATCGGCTCTTTGAGCCGATCCACAGAACAACTTAAGAGC